>NC_052350.1:37367519-37667519 GCF_009727055.1 Benincasa hispida
TTGTTCACCTTGAAACTATTCGTTTGATTATTGCTTTGGCAGCCCATAATCATTGGAAGATACATCAAATGGATGTCAAATCAGCATTCTTGAACGGAATTCTTGAGGAAGAGGTCTATGTGGAACAACCATTGGGTTATGAAGTCAAGGTTGAAGAAAATAAAGTGCTTCGATTGAAGAAGGCACTTTATGGTTTAAAGCAAGCACCAAGAGCATAAAATTCGAAGATTGACAAGTACTTTCAAGAGAAGATGTATATGAAGTGTCCTTATGAGCATGCCTTCTACATCAAAATGCAAGGTGAAAGCATACTAATCATTTGTTTATATGTTGATGATTTAGTATTTGCCGGAAACAATCCTGGCATGTTTGATGAGTTCAAAAGAGACATGGCAAAGGAGTTTGAAATGACGAACATTGGTCTCATGAGTTACTATCTTGGGATCGAGGTCAAACAAGGTGAAGATGGGATTTTTATATCCCAAGAGGGCTATGCTAAAGAAGTGCTCAAGAAGTTAAATATGAATGATGCTAATCCATTTGGAACACCGATGGAATGTGGAGTCAAAATCACCAAGCAAGATGAAGGAGAGAAGGTAAATTCTACATATTTCAAAAGCTTGGTTGAAAGTTTGAGATACTTGACATGTACAAGACCAGATATTCTTTATTCGGTTGGAATTATTAGTCGATTTATGGAGGAACCGATAGCAACACATTGCAAAATGACAAAAAGGATACTTCGCTACATCAAAGGGATGATTGGGTTTGGTCTTTCATATGTCTCTTCTAGCAATTTTGATATTGTTGGTTATTGTGATAGTGATTGGAGTAGTGATTTGGATGATTGAAAGAGCACTACTGGGTTTGTGTTTTTTATTGGTGAAACGGCGTTCACATGGATGTCAAAAAAGCAACCCATAGTCACATTATCAACATGCGAGGCAGAGTACATCGCAACAACTTCATGTGTATGTTATGCAATTTAGCTAAGAAACTTAGTGAAGGAGTTGAAGTTTCAAATGGAAGGTCCAATGGAGATTTTTGTTGACAACAAATTGGCCATTGCCTTAGCAAAAAATAATCCGGTATTTCATGGGAGGGATAAGCACATTGATACCTGATTTCACTACATTCGGGATTGCATTACGAAGAAAGAAGAGGAACTCAAATAAGTCATAAGACCAAGTGGCAGAAATTTTCATAAAGCCCCTCAAGTTGGAGACTTTTATCAAAATGAGGAGTTTACTTGGTGTAACAAATCAAGTTTAAATTGGGTGTTGAAACGTTTGTCATTATTAAACTTTATTTGTGGCATTTAGTGTGACTTTTGGATTTTGTAACTTTTAGTTTTTTGTAACCAATAGTGATTTTTAAGTTATAGGAGTTATGAGCATTTGATGACATTTTTAAGTTATAGGAATTATGTGAGTGATGAGATTTTTTTAACCATTGGCATTCCTATGGTTATGTTTGTAAGCCTATATAAAGGCATACTTAGTTGAGTGGAAAACATATCTCTCATTTTTCATATTTGTCCTCCACGTTTTTTCTAACACATTCAAGACCCAAAACTGATTGAATTTCATATATTTTTTTGCCTTGCATCCCCAGCTTTCACACAGATAGGCAACAGATGGAATTCCCAAAAAAATAGACAAGACAACTTTAATATTTGATAAATCATCTAACAAAACAATTCATGTAAAGCAGAAAATACTTTAGTGAAATCAAACATTTATCTTACAAATACACCCATAATTAAACTTGTAAAACCCTATATATAGGGGATCTAAGTTAGAAATTAAGGTAGAATGTTCTTATCTATTTCTGTAAGCCCTTGAAAATCCTTCAAGAATCTAAGAATAAAGCCCCTTTCGTGGATGTAGGCCTTGTTGCTAAACCACGTAAAATCTCTTGTGTTCCTCTTCTTTTTTTCCATCTTTGCATGCTCAGTTTACATCTACAAATCATCTTCTTCTTTTGACCGTTTGAACTGCTTCTTATCTTCTTTTCTTTCACGACTGCAAAACAGAGAGAAAACTCGAGTGAATTTTTTTCCCCTCTTCTTTTTGGGTTGAAATGAGGTATGCAAGTGATGAATAATTGTGATTAGATTAGACCTTCAATGTGTGTAGAAGGATCATCAACAACGTGACCATTTCTCCAACCATTTGTTCAACCTTAGGTCTTTCTTTTAGTTTGGGCCTCGGTGATTGTGGAAAAAGCCTAACAAAGTGGTATTAGAGCCTACAAGAACAAAGAAAGATTTTCAAGAACTTTAAAAAAAGACAATCTTGGAGCCTTTTGAAGCAAAAAAGAAGGCAAGAAAATGGCAGTTGTAAGTATGACATAGAAAAATTTGATAGGAAAGGAGATTTCAACTTTTGAAAGGCCAAAATCAGAGCCGTACTGGGGCAATAGAAAGCTCATAAAACCCTAAAAGATCCCTCTAAGCTCCCTACTACTGTGACAGAAGATGACGGAGAAAATATGGAGTTGATTGTACATGGAACACTTGTTTTGAATCTCTTAGACAGTGTATTTCGACATGTGATTAGTTAAGACACTACTTTTAAGATGTGGACAAAGTTAAATGAACTCTATGAATCTAAGGATCCCCCTAATAAATTATTCTTAAGGGAGAGATTCTTTACATTCAAGATGAATTCATCTAAGACTTTGATCGAGAACCTTGATGGGTTTAAGAAGATTACAACATAATTTAGAACTCAAGGTGACACTATTTGGGTAGATAATGAAGCCTTTGTGCTACTTAATTCACTTCCTGAGACATATTAACAGACCATGTCCCTCCAATTTTAATATTGTTAATAAACTATCATTAGACCTAAAATCTCGAATGGATAGATTATGATAAATTTTATATTCTATTCATATTCTTAATGCTCGTGACATGTTTTGAGCAGGAGCGACGCTAGGGCGAGGTTTAAATAGAGTTATGGCAACGTTTTTAGCTGGGGCCCTAGGGTTTGGAGCTCATTATTTGGCAAGCTTGGGTGGAGAGACTGGCCGACCAATAATGCTTGGCTTGTTTGTGTTCGTCCTAGGTAAATTTTTAGTTATTGTCCATCCTCAAATGTTTCTTGCCAATGAAAAATGAGNAAATTAAATAGTTATCAAACATTTAAAAATATTGTCTAATTTGTGTTCGATAATTTAGTCATAATTTGTTGGTTTTTTATGATAATTAATCTCCTTTAGTTTTTTTTTTTTTTTTTTTTTTTGACTTGATTGATGATTGTATGTGTAAATTATCGTTGGCAGGCTTTGGAGTTGAATATTTTGGATTATCAAAAGAAGGAGAGGTTTCCAAGACCGACATGCAAAAATATAGAACTATTCTAAATTCAAAATCAAATGAAGAATCGTTAGTGAGTATTCGAGCTCGATCAAGTTAGATATCTTTTAGGGCTTGTTTGATAATTGTCTAATTCATTTATTTCGTTCTTTCTTTTTTCTTCTTTTTTTTTCTTTTAGTTCATGTTTCATGACAATGGTTTCTTGTTTATTATGGTTTTTAAAAAGAAAAACTAAAATAAAGGTAATAGAAACTGTGTTTAGTAACTATTTATTTGGTATGGAATCAAGATGATATAGTGTTGTTCTTAAAAACGGGATTAAAGGACAAATTAATACCATCATTTTCCAAAACAAAAAAGAAGTAAACAGAAAAGTCGAAATAAAAAACGAAAAAAAAGGTTATGTGTAATTACAGTTCTAACTTCTAACTTCTCTCACTTGAGAAAATGTTGAGCTAAATGTTGCACATGTTTGGGCAGACTAACCTTGCAAGATGGGAGCCTCGTCATGGCAAATTTAGATATCGTCATCCTTGGAAGCAATATTTGGTAATTGGAAGCTTAAACAGGGAGTGTGCCTATCGCCTTGAAGTTCTTAACGGATGCCTCAAAGCTAACCAATTTCAAGTAAGATTTCATGTAAATTTTCATCTACAACTTCTAGAATTGTATCGAATTACTTCTACATCTTTTAAAAGCTTATAATAGATCCCAAAGCCAATTTCAATTTTGCATATAGTTAATCTACCAACTTCACTATGCTTACTTTATCATAAAATGATTAGTTGATAACATTAATTTTAAGTAAATTTTATTTTTTTTAAAAAAAAACTAGTTTTTAAAACTTTCCAAAAGTTTTCAAAACACAGTTAGAAAGTAGATCTCGAAACAAATTATAAATTGCTTAATTTTGGAAGCAAAAGATACAAGACTAAATATCTATTTATTAAATGCGAAGTAGTTTTAAAAAAAAATTTCCAGAAATTTAGTCAAAAATATAAATGTTACTTAAGAAAGATAAAAACTTTGGCTAAGAGACGTTGTAAGAAAAAAAAATACTTTTCACATTTGGTTAAGAGTACATATATATGCTGATGATGATCTTTTATTTTGTAGATGCCATCACAAGTCCATGGTCAATTCCAAGAGGAATGTAGGAAGATATGCAGTGAATCAAGTCGTGGGTTAAGAGAATTATCATTAGCACTAAGAAAAATGGTTCCTCCACTAACAGCCAAAGCCCACATAGAAAAAGCAAAGATTGCAGCTGAGAACCTCAAGTCCCATTTGGAAGAATGGAGATTTGAAGAAGTGAATAATGCTATGGAGATTGTTCATGTTATTTCATTGACATCACTTCTATTTGACACAATTTGTTGTATAGAGAAGATTGTGGATTCCGTTCAAAAGTTAGCTTCAATGGCAGGTTTCAAGGCTGTGGAAGTACAATCAGGTGTAGCACCACAGCAACAAAATGATTTGCAAGATGAAGGTCATTGCAGCCATGCCATGGAACTACTATTCTTTTAGCTCATCATGTTATTACCATTGATGAAGAAACTCCTTGTTAATGCTTTGAAGCATTTTCAAATAAGAGGGCTGAAAATTTATAGTGATTATTAGATAAACATGGCTCCATCTCAAAATTAATATGTGATGAGAGGAGGTAATCCATGTATCTAATTAAAATTGTGAAGTTTTTTCATCTTTTCGATGTTTGAGATCCTCAACATGTGTCTTCCTAAATGGTGCTTCTTTTTGTTAACCATTGGGAAATCACTATTATTAGGTCATATCTCAATTTTGGAAATCACTATTATTAGGTTATATCTCAATTTTTTGACTAAATACTCGTTTGGTTGTTTGGGCTTCATTGGACTCTAATACGATGTTCTATTTTTTTTTTTTTTTTGAGAGCATATTTTAGTAGTGGATGAATATTATGTCTAACTTTTATTGGATTTTAATTGAAAGGATGTTTCTATTATGGTCATTTAGGTATGGATCTTATCATCTACTTCTATGCGAAAAATAATAGCAATTATTAAGAATAAATATTACTGATCACGATATTGGATCAACTACGTTGGATGTCATCCATACTATAAATTGAAAAAAGTTTGATACGAGTTTTCTTAGGTCCATTTGGGAGCTTATACAAGGATAAAAAAAATCACATACCTACTACTTTCTAAAATTAACTTTTCACAAAATTTGCCTACCATATTCTCTAATAAAAATTTTACAATTTTAATTCAATTTCTTTTTATAGGGATGATACTTTAATCGGTCAATTGATATTGGTTTTAACCTCTGAAAAAGCATTAGGATGACTCGTCACTCAATATGTGGTTGTTAAGCTGAAAGTACTAACAATAGTTGTAACAATAAAAATTCTAACAACAATAAAACAAGTAAAGACACATAGTAGTTGGTAACCCAGTTCGGTGACAAACATCTACATCTGGGAGGCTGAACGCCCAGGAAAGATAGTCCACTAATATTAAAGAGTTAAGCAGTTTACAACATAGTACTTATTTGTAAAATCCCAACTACTACAGTTGCTCACATAGAGCTTAACTCACACGTCACCTAGGCTCCCCTTAGATGTGAGACTTCCTCTCAACTAAACTTAAGTTCTCCCTAAGTATGTTAATATTAGCAATGAACACTTCGGCATTTGATAGTGTGTGAAACTCCCTCTGACAACAATATCTTTCCCAATGTCAGTAAACTCCCTTCATTGTTGATTCTTAGGAGCTCTCTAAGATGAAGTACTCCCTCCTCCAAAGCTGAGTCTTAGGCTTCCTCTAAGGTTGAGAATCCTTTCTCTGGCAGCCAGGGCTTAGACTCCCTCTAAACTATAATAATCTTCAAAGTCTTGTATTCAACGAAAAAAGAACTTGCACAATGGAATAAAGTAAACAATGAGCAAGATAACAATGTAGGACAATTCGGCTGAAGGTTGCAAACATCTTGCTCTCAAAAATCCAAATCGGCGTAATAAAAAATTGCTCATTGAAAGCATACAAGAACACTCCTTTTATAGACGATTCTAGAAAAGGAAACTTCTCCCAAATAGGAGAAAATAAGCCACACAACAATAAAGGAAAATATCAGACTATATAAATCTGCCAAATATTTCCAGATTAGGAAAGTATTTTGCAGAAAAGTATTTTAATGTCAAAACCTGATGTTAGTACTTTATTTAAGACATCTGTAGAGCTAATGCCATAGAGAAAATTATAAGGCCAACAAACTAAATCTTCAACAGTCTCAAACCAACCCCGACTATCAATAGAACAACTTCTATTAGTTTTGAAGAGCATGAGTGTCACATCCCCTCCTAGATTATCCACCTAATCTAGAAAGAGATGTGAAGATGCTAAACATCACCTCCCCTGATGACATTTAGCATCCAACTAACCAACTCAATTTGTACCTGAATATGAATCGTTACACAACAATCATTCAATACATTTATTTACCATTCGATATATTCTATATCATGACATTCACAAGTACATTTCATAGCTTTCTATCTCCTGCTATATACAACCGTCAACGTAGTTTAAGTACTACAAGAACACCCTTTAAATTGTACCATCACAACTACTTTATCTTACACTCCCAAAACTCAAATACATGTGGTTCGTGATATGTAAACTATCTATATAGGACTTTAAAACATGTAAACCTACAATGTAGCAGGAGATTCTTGTCGTGTGATAGCCAACAACTTAGCTTGAATCAGGAACTTGCTCGCAGCCAGGGGGGGGGGGGGAGAGGACATAAAACATGGAGAACACGAGCCAAAGCCCAATGAATGTAGTTTAATATGAACATATTCTTTTTCTTTAAAAAATCATCAATGAAAATCAATAACAAATTTAAAACGTCAATAGGTCTTCATGTCAACAGTTATTCAGCAATGTCATAAACATGAAACTCATTCATGAAACTGTTATCAACACATAACACAGTAAACAACATTTTGATAATCATTAAACGTTGAAACATATAAACTTTTATAGTGGCACAATCTATACATCTCAACATAGTAACTGGTCAGGCAACACATGCCACTTACTAATTGTCACATCCAATCTATCTTTGTATGTTTTACCCTCTATTATGTCATGTGTGCACGTAGAGTTTCTTACGATTTTAAGGTCAAGTCATATTTCAACCCTGAAGTCCAACATATCAAACTGACTCCGAAAGCCATCTTTCAACCCGACCTCTTGGTTGAGCCATCTTTCAACCTCAGAGTAAGGTTGTAACTTCTAGGTTAAGCCATATTTCAGCCCCAAATCTAATAGATATCAGATTCCGAGTTAAGCCATATTTTAGCGCAGAGTCCTGTCATTCCCTCTCCTTCTCTGAGTTAAGCCTTTTTCAGCCTCAGATCACAAGATATGTCTGACTTCGAGTTAAGCCATCTTTCAGCCTCGAAGCCAAGTCTTTCTCTGAGATAAGCCATCTTTCAACCTCGAAGTTTCGTCAATCAAATAGAAATGTGCTCAATTCAAGTAAGTCAGCGAAATGCATAGGAAACATTCATACACAACTTGTCACCCTAAACTTAGATTCCTCTCTGGCCACACTAGCTCATGGAGATCCCCTGCCAGTCAGAGTGTACAGGTTTAGGGTTTTGAAACCCTTTTCCATAAAGTTATACAAATCACGAAAGAATTTCACACATTTCTCATTATATTATCAAACTCAATGACAATAGGGTCGTTTGTAAACCATCACCCTCAATCACTACATCTTGTGGTGTAAAACAATATTTTCAGCAACCATCATAACATCCTACCCTTGCAACACACATTTCTTTCTATATTCTTTATTAGGTTTATTATTAAAACTATGCTTGAACAACCCAGAGTTCTATCACATTTCAACATCCTAGTCATAAGAAATTCATGATAATCATAAATCATTGATCAAACATATTTAAAACATGGTTTTCATAAAAGAGGTGAGCTTTTAACTCAAATCATAGCATACTATAGTACCACATATAGATTCTATATAGAAAACTTGGGAATAAACCACTCACAGATCAAACATATAGTTTATATAAAAAATAGTTAAAAATAAACCACTCACATTTTGCTCCATAAGCCCATTTTTCTCAAAATATCCAAAATGGCCCAAGAATCACTTTATAATCCAAAATTATTTATTTTAGGGTCAAAATATAAGGAAAATCATAATTGAACTTAAAAAATGCTAACCAACATCGAAAATGCTAAAAAAACAAGCAATTGGACACCAAAAATGGGCATGGGTGCTAGTTGTGGGTGTGGGCAGTCGAGGCTGGCCGTGGGTATGCAAGGGTGGGCGTGGGGTGCATGCTGGAGGGCACTGAGCATGACATGAGGACGAGGGCGCACGAGCGTGAGGCATGCGAGGCGTGTGTGGGTGGGCAAGGCAGGGCGTGGTTTGAGGTGCCTGGCTACTGTCTTTGCTCAGTAAATTTTCTGCTATAACTCGACTTTTCAAAACTTCAAATATCATTTCTAATTAAATAAACTTCAAATATATCTTATAAAACTCAAGAGGGATCTTTTAACTAGCTTACCAAAAAAATTTGGGCACTAAAATCTTCTTCTAAGTGTCTTGAAAACCCCTTGAAAACAGCAAGCTCCGATTCACTCGATTTTTAGACAACCTCTGTTTTTTTCATGTTTTCTCTATCTTTCCAATCTCAAATCAATCTGGTAGTCCTCAATTATCTTCTACACTCAATCAGCTTTCATTTGATTCATAAACTATGAAAATGACATGAGTAAATTGGAAGAACTAACATTTCAAAAATACCCTTCATGTGTAGGCAAATTCTACCTTTTCTTCATCCAATATATTTGAAACAACCAACTGCTTGCTTGCTCTTTCACGTGGCTTTTTCTCACTGTTCCTTATCTTTTCCATCTTTAACCATGTTTATCAAGTTAAATGAATTTTAAAATTTAGGATATTAATTTAAAAATAATTTCCAACTTTAGCACTCCTCCTTCTCCTCACCGAGGACTAACTTGTTGCACCTACTAAGTTTTCTTTTTTTCCTTTCTTCTAAAACTTAGCCAATCACAACTCATCTTCATTAGCTAATTTCCCAATCATGTTAAATTACTCCAACAATCAATAATTTTACTAAGTAACTAAATAAATAAGAAGATACTTGCATTTATAAAGTAATCCCCAACTACTAACTTCAACACTCAACAACAAAACCTACTTAGGTCATATCATCCAAGTGATTTTTTAGGTAAGTTCTAGTCTCATTTATTTGAGTTAATTCTAAATATAAACAAGAGAAAAAGAAACAAGGGCTTACAAGTCAGTACCCTCTTTTTGTGAATGTTGTCCTTCAAATTCTGGTGGAGGTCACTGAGAGAAAAGAATCGATAAGAAACTAAATCCAATGAAGGAAAAAAATGTATTTAATGGAGATAAAATGGAAAGAAAGGAAAAAAGATAAGAAAAGAATAAAATAAGAAGATAAAAAAGAAAAAAAGAACATAAGAGAAAAAGAAGTTGTCGGTCCCGATACTTGGTAACAATCTTAAATCTCCAATCCCAGTAATTAGTGATAGGTGACCTTAGTCAGACAAGAGACCAATGCCTGATGGCAGGGAGCAAAATGTGCTAGTTTTAGGATATGGTTTTAACTAGTTTTCATATGAATTTTGGTGCTTTCACAAGTTTATTTCTTTAAATTATTGATTTAAGAATTTAGAGTAAAACTAGGCTTCATTAGTACAAAATTAGGTTATCATGTCCGTCAAAAATCAATATTTTAGGAGTATGATGTCTGTGAAGCGGTTGACATCGAAGATGGTGTTACTAAAGACATTCCATATCAGCCAACTTTGCTGTCGATTTTTGACTGACATTATACATGAATGACATTGAGTACTTTTAATAACATCTTCTTCATTGTCAATCACTTAATTTATATTAAAGGAGGTTGCTCATCATTAAATTTTTTTTTGAGACACGAAATGACTGCAATTTTTGTTTTATTTAAAAAAAAAAACATTGGTTGTGCACATAGCTGACTAAAAATATATCTATGTATATAATAAAATTGATATGATATTTTTATACACAACTCAACTTTCAAAAAATACAACAATTAACAAACTTAAAAAAAAAAAAAAAAACACAAGTAGTATGATTATACATCCATCCATAAACTACATTCAACTTACAAAGATGAACAAAATTCCTAACTCTAACAAGTACACGACTCTAAGACCTTAAAATTTCTTGCCAATCCAAAATAGTTTTGTCTTCTAAAGTGTTGAATACCTCATGAAGCTTCATCACCAACTTCACCACAAATAGTTTTTTATTATAAAATTGTTAGCTTCATCTTATGTAATTTGGATTTAAGAGCACCTTCATATTTTTGTCCATAATGTTTTCACTGTAGCTTCACGAGACTTTTGTGTCAAATCATATGCTGGAAGAGAATAATGAAAATAATAATAGAAAAACTATAATGGTAAATTAGAACACTATTGTGAGCGAACAACAATAATGGTTTCTGAGCCAGCAACACCCCACAAATCAACTGAGGATAAAAAATGGGAAGCCTTAAAGCCTGAGAACCAATGTGATGTTTAATTTGATTCATAACAAAAGAACCAAAATCGAGAGAAGTAAAAGTACAAATCTGAAACAACAGAGTAACCAGGGAGATAGATAAACCAAACTTATGGGAAGACGGACACCAGTTGAATATGCTAATCTTGTGAAGAACACCATATTTCGAGCTCAAGATTGCAGTGGATAATTATCTTGGGCTTGGACGAACGAGCCCCACCAATTAACTCAAAAGCTAGCTCTCTCTAAGATGGTCGTTTCTCAGGAATCTCTCCTGGCACTATCCTATTTAGAAACTTATTAATCAAATCAGCATTGAAGATAAACGCATGGCAATGCACATGCACTTTTTGGAAATCTGGACTGTTGGGATTATCAACTTAGAGGAGAGACATGACAATAAATTGATGCACTAATTGAGCATAAAAAGGTGCCTAAATTCAACACCGTTTTGTTCAGCTGGGCTTGCAAAATCATATTAACAAGATCAAAACATTCTTGAGTCCGGTCAGAGAGTTCCTTCTCATCAACAATCTTTCTCTGCAACATATATTTCCACATGCTGGCTCTTTCTTCAGTATGAAAGGATACGCCATCTAAAGAAACAGAACAAACATGTAGAGGAGTAGTTGCTTTCTTTCCTCGAGTTTTGACAAATGCTCTAGTACCCGATTAGGAGAAGGCTTGTTAAGATCAGCAGAGGTTTTCAACCCATTGTCTTAAGAGGAATCAAATATATCCTCAGTCCCATCTTGATCAAATTCAGAATGAGATGTCTTTGATGACACACTATCAACACTTTTGACATCTGTAGGTTTTTTCTTAGAAAGTTCAGATAGAGGAACATTATCATTAGAATCTTCGCTATCAACACTTTTCACATCTTTATTCTCATGAGAACCTTCAAAATGACCTTCAACTTCCACAACATTTAGGTCATTCCCAACAAATTCCATAGGACAAACCTAACCTCTTCTTCAACATTACAAGGATTTTCAACTTCTTGAATAACAGTATTTGCAAAAAATTTAGAATGATTATAAATAAGTAAAGATGCAACGGAGGTTAAAGTTTCAGACACAATTTAGTTAACAAAATCACTCAGTGCATGCACATCTGAGTCAGATAATAAGATATTTTCTGACTCCATCGAAATTGAACCAACTTTATTAGCAAGGATAGGCTAAGAAAGCATGGTCTTCAAAATAGAATTAGAAGCAATATTAGTATCTTTCAAAAAAATTTCATCAGAAACCTTGGCTTCAAGATGATCTTGATTAGAAATACTAGGGACATCTTTAGGTTTTCTAGATACAATCACAAAGTTATGCATGCTATTCGGTGACTTACTCTTTTCAGGGCATATTTCAACTTCTTTTCCTATTAAATCGTTTTTCTCTTTTCCTTTTGTTTCCACCTATTGGCTTGTACTAGATTGTCTTTGTTTTGTCGAAGGGGGAGGAACACTAACTTCTTTCATTGCAATAGACATTCGAAGAACACGAACACTATACTTGTTTGTAGCAACAAGACATACATCTTCTTCGGCTGCTTGCTTTTTATTTGCTTTTTCCTTATACCTTACTATTTTGCTTCCAAATGTATGAGCATAAATTTTTGTACTTACCATCAGAAAATATAATACAAGGTTGAGAGGACACTAGAACTGAAGCATGCCTTTACACCAGGACAGTTGGAAAAAGAAACCACCCACGACTTTTAGAGAACAATAAACACACTTACTTTGTGAAAAATTTGATTTTGATAGACGATTTAAAGCAAAGTACCATTCAATCTCCCTTATTCGAGTACCAATCATAATTAATGTGGTTTTATTTTTAAACAATTGTTTAGCCTTTCGTGCTTGTTGGGTCCATAAAGAACAAAGACTGGTCGAAAGCATTAATTATAATCTTTTAAAATGCAAAGACCCAACGTAGCTTTCAGGTGTTCAAAATGATTAGCATGAAGGGCCTTGGTGAAGATATCAGCTATTTGATTTTTTTTGTCTTAACATGCTTTAACACAATATGTTTGCTTTCAACAAGGTCACAAATAAAATGATATCTGATGTCTATATATTTAGTACAATTGTGCTAAATTGGATTTTTGGATATATTAATCGCATTCATGTTGTCAGATAAAAGAGTCATGAAATCTTGTGAGACATCATACTCCATTAACATTTGTTTCATCCAAAGTAATTGTGTACAACTACTCCCAACAACAACATATTCTACTTTAATCGTAGACAAGAAAACACAATTTTGTTTCTTGCTGAACCACAAAATCATATTGTTCCCTAAGAAAAAACAACCTCCAGATGTAATTTTCTATCCTCTCAGCTACCTACCCAATCAATATCACAGTAGCCAACTAAAGAGCTACTGGTATCAAGGTTATACAATAAGCCATAATCGCTAGTCTCATTTATGTAATTGATGATCCTTTTTGCACTGAGTAAATAGCAAAGGCCATATTAGGTCTGTTGGCAGTCAAATAAAGAAAACATCCAATGATGCTCCTATAGAGTCTCTCATCTACATTAGTTCCACTGAAGTCTTTTGTCATTTTTACATGAGTCGACACATGAAATCTTTTAGCACAAGCACCCTTAAGGCCAAATTTCTTCACTAAATTATTGGCATATTGAGTTTGAGAGATAAAGACTCCCTCATTCAGTTGCTTTATTTGAAACCCAGAAAATAGGATAATTCTCCTACCATACTCATTTCAAATTCATCCTGTATCTATTTCACAAAGAGCTCAACTATCTTCTGAGACGTTCCTCTGAAAATAATGTCATCAACATAAATTTGTACAATCACAAACTTTTCACTAGATCACCTTACAGAAAGTTTTATCAACTCCCCCTCGCCTGTACCCATTATTGAAAATAAATTGGGTTAGACGCTCGTACCATGTCCTGGAACTTGTTTGAGGCCATATAGGGCCTTGTTGAGTTTATACACATGCTCAGGATGAGAAAGATCCACAAATACTTTGGGTTGAGCAACATACACTTCGTTTAGAATTCCATTCAAAAAGGCACTTTTCACATCCATCTGTTGTTATTTAAATTTCAAAAGACAAACAATGCCGAGCAAGAGTCTGATAGCTTCTAATCTTGCAACAGAAGCAAAGGTTTCACCAAAATTCACACCTTCAACTTGAGTATATCCTTGGGTGACTAATCTTGATTTATTTATGATCACATTTCCATTATCACCAATCATATTTTTTAAGATCCACTTTGTGCTGATAACATTCACAGAATCAGACTTGGGAATAAGAGTCCAGACATCATTTCTCATGAATTGCCCAAGTTCCTTTTGTATTGCATTTACTCAACATTCATCTTGAAGAGCTTATTTAAATTTTTTTTGTTCAATTGGAAAAGTGAAACAAATATTATTGATCATGTCAAGGTAATTAATCTTATCCTTTCTTCTGTTTGTCACTCCATCTTCTAAGTCCCCAATAATGTTACTTGGGGGATGATTTTTACAAACCTTACTGGAAGTTTCTTGTTCCTTGCATCTGTCTGCTTATTGGTATTCTGGTTAATCTCCACAAGATTTTCAAAATTCATGTCTATCAACATGTCAAATGAGATGTTAGACACATTAGTATTAACAACTGAAGCGATATTGAGATCTTGTACTTCAATAAGAGAAAAATCAGGAGAAGTAACATCATCATCAATTACAATGTTAATAGACTCAATTATAGTATGAGTTCATTTGTTATAGACACGATAAGCTTGAATGTTTGAAGAATACAAGAAATATCCCTTCATCAGACTTGGAATCCCATTTTCTTCTAGCTTCTCTATCAACAAGAATGTAACAGACACTTCTAAAGACATGAAAATATTTCACATTAGGTTTTCTACATCTCCATATTTCATATATAGTGCTTGAAGTTCCTGGTCGTAAGACCACTTTGTTATGTATATGACATGTTGTGTTTAGAGCTTCTGCCCAGAAGTGAAATGTTAGATGCTTTACATGTATCATCGCACGAGCCATCTCCTGAAGAGTTATTTTTTCCCTTCCACAATTCCATTTTGTTGTGATGTAATATGAGCAGACAATTCATGATGAATCTCAACAGACTGACAAAGATCAGGGAATTGAGAGTTTTTAAACTCCCTACCATGATCAATGCCTATCATATTTAGGTCTTTCTCATGTTCTAGTTGAAGATAGAGAGCATGAAAAACAGGAAAAATATCTGATTTTTCAGGAATAAAACGCACCTAGGTGTATTTGGAGTACTCATCAACAACTAGAACATATCGCTTGCCTCCTAAACTCTGGAAATTCATGGGTCCCATCAAATCCATATGAAAAAGTTCCAAAACTTGGGAAGAGCTAGAGTGACCTTATTGTTTGTAAGAGACATAAGTTTGTTTATCAGATAGACAATCTCCACAAATAATTCCAAGAGAGCTCGATAAAAAAGGGAGACCAATTATAGCATTAGTTGCAAGAGCTTCTAGATAGTTTTCATGCTTATATGCTCGATGTAGGATTGTGTTAGTAATAGTGGAAGCATAATGATCATCTAAACACTCTAATTCTCTAATTTTGGAAAAATATAAAGCATGCTCTTGTAGAAAATAAGTGAGTTTCAAGACATACTTCTTGTAGAACTTCTTCAAAGCTCCTTCTCTAGCTGCTATCTTCTTCGAATCTGATTGCAGACCACCAGTTGTGGGACTCAAAACAAGCTTGAATCAAGGGATGAAGAAGAAAAGCTCACCGCAACAATCTTGGTGAAGAATCCTTTCGTCAACCTGAATTTTCTCTAAAATTCTCTACAGATTGCATGCCCAATATTCACTCCAATCTCTTCATTATATTGTAGATCAATATGCAAAGAAGAGAGTTGCATGAGTTACAGCTCATGCTAGGAGAAGATAAGGCAAAGAAGATGCTATTTGTGTGAGCAACTTAGGTGATGAATAATGGAAAACAAAATTTTTCCATTTTGTGTTTTATTTTCTAATTTTTCAATTTTATTATAAAATCAAAAATGAATTCCAAAATCCATTTTGATTTTAAAATTTGAAAAAATGAAATTAATTTCATAAATTAATTTTTAAATAAAACTAATTAATTTAATATCAAATATTAAATTAATTTTTACACATATCCATATTTATATATTTAAACCATATTTAAATATATAAATTCTCCTATTCCATTTAATTCTCAAGTTAAATACATAATTATATCTCATATAATTACTAATTCCCTTAATTCTAATTTGAACATTTCAAATTAACTTATCACACTATTTTAGAGCTAATCCATTACGAGCTAGTAGGTGACCACGCGGACCTACAGATCATGGGCTCCAACAATCCGAGATTAATTGGCTAAACTCATTAGACCATATTAATCCTCATTCGTTAACTAATGGGTCACTCCACTAAAGCCCATAGTTGCACTCTCCTCACTGTAGATATATTATGTTTACATGATTTAACCATAATCAGTAAGTCGGCCCTTCACAGGTTATTCGTAATAACAGCTGGGTCAAATATCTATTTTACTCTCGAGATTACATCTTAATCTTCAAGTCCCTACTGATCCTCTAATGAACAATTGGTTTGTGATCCAATCACTAAACCAAACTCTCTCAGCCCAGTGAGAGAGTGAGACCCCTTATTCAAGACCTGGATTCAATACTTGAGAGAACAACCTTTCTCTTATCCCTAAATGGGGTAGAAATGAACTCCATATTGCACCCTATGTCCCCAGCTATCTATTCGGTCTTACCCCTGAAATGGGAGTCTTATTGAGCCTGTTGAGCCAACCCTCACCTATGCAAATCTAAGGGCAATATCCAATTAACAGGAGTTCATAGTTAATTCAGGATTAAGATCGAGTTACCTAGGTCATCTAGGTGAAATAGTCAGTCTTAAACAGTAAATAGCATTATAAAGTAAGAGTGACTTATTTCTTGGTCCGATCTTATGCAAACTTATTGCATAGGACTCCACTACTCCTCATGTCATAAAATGTACGAATTAAGATCATATCATATGTAGCACTTTACAACTCTTTGTAACAACAACAAAGAAGGCCACATCCAATGGTGTTACCAGAATAAGGTACCCAACCTTATTCATGTACCATAAATCATTTTGACTATTTACTCGAACCTGATCCACTCTTATGTCTCGACATAAAGTTCAAGTAATCATACAATAGTCATAGGTCTTAGTTTATTGGATTTAGACTTTCATACAATTTATGAAATTAATAATAAGTATATTGATTATAGAAAATGTTTATCATTTTAGAAACTGCGAGTTTTAGGACATAAAACCCAACACTCGAGACTTGTATGCCAAAGGCTCATTTGATCTTGTCTAGAAAGACTATAAATATGCGAATGATGATCAGAACTCCACCGATAATAGTTATTAGAAGAATGTAAACCTTTCAAAATGAGGACTTTGACATTGTCTATGACAACACATTTGTCTTTCATAAAGCTCAAATTTATACATTGATTTCATAGCTGACTAATGCTAATAAGATTGCAGTGAGTCTTCAACCAATATCACATCTTTCAAAGGAGGGAGACTCGAATAATTCATACCAGTCACCCTTAGCAGAGGATCTAAGCGAAGTCAAAACAGCATTACATTTATTTTGACTATTTTTTCTCTCTCCAAACCTGTTTGACTCTCGTATATCTATTATAATAATCACGTGTAACATAGAGAGTACTTCTAGAATAGGTGGGTCTATAGAGAATCTTTAGTAATGGAAACAAAAAGGATGTTTGTGACTCACCTTTCCACAGTAATGACAAATCCATCTTGGTTTGTCAAGTGGTTATCTTTTAGCACAACATTGCTGGTAGATGTACTTGTAAACCCATAAGATTCTGAATCTTGAGCTTTAACAAATCCAATCTCTTGCTTCTCTTTATGTTTTTACTGATTATAATGCTTACTTCTTTTTTTAGAAAATCCAAGCCCGGAGTTTGAAGGAACTCTAATTACAGAGGACCTGTGAGCCGAAGCGGATCGCTCAAACTTCATTGTGAAAGAACTCATACATTTACAGTCATGCTAAATAGATTATGCATTAAACCATAAATGACAACATGCTTCTAGAAATAAATACAAAGGTTGGAGAGACAATACCTTTGAAGAACACTTTCTTCAAGTATATCACTCGATCAGTTATGAATGCAACGAGCAAGAACTCGAACTCCCTCGAATAGCAACAAGTATAAACTTGATCCTCGAACAACCGGATACAACCACAAGATTACCTTGGTATTCTTGGTGTGAGAATCCAAGAGTGGTGGGCTCTGGCTTATTTTGGATTGAGGAAAGGATTAGAGTGAAGGAGGAGATGATCGAGTAAACGAATGAACTTATCATGTAGAAGATGGAAGTCTATCACATAGACTAGATACTCGATCGTTTAGACTCTCAAGCTATCATTTAGTAAACTCGATACTATCGTATAGTCACTCGATAGTTAATAATCTGAGTCGTTAGAGATTTTGAAATCAAATTTCATTTTATCTCAATTTTCCATAAAAGCATATAACTACCCACTAAAGATAGTCATGGAGAAATTTTTTTTTATTATCATATAATTAATAAATTATAAATAAATACAATAAGTAACTTATCATATTATATTTATAACCTATTGTCTTAATATTGTATCATATACAATATATAAACCATAGTTTTTTTTCTTTATTTTATGGAATTTGATATAAATCATATTTATATTAAATTTAATAACTATGAATCTTATACATAGAATTTATATTTGAATCATATTCAAATACTAGTTCCTCCAATCAAACAATAATGTATCAAATATATTATATCAATTATATCATATATAATTGAATTAATTTAACTATATCATATATAATAAAATTCTCTTTTATTAATTTCAACATTTCAAATTAACCAAAAAACTGATTCTCAACTTGAATCCATTGAACTACCAAGAGGACCTTATAAACTTGTAGCTTGAAGCTCCAACGGTACGTGAAATAATTGACTAAACTCTTTAATCACATTATCTACCATCTGTTAACTGTCGGGCACTCCACTAAAGACCGACAATTGTACTCTTCTCATTACAGATATATTTCTATGTCCATTGGATATAACCAATCAACAGTATGATGACCTTTCACAAATCGTTCGTAAGTACAATTGGGCCAATTTACCATTTTTCCCTCATAGTTACATCTAATTCCTTAAGTACTATTGATCCCTCTAATGAACAATAGATCATAAACCCACTATGACTAAATCCTTCTCGGGCCAAGAGAGGATGTGGCGCCACATTGTTCAAGTTTCGGAATCAGCCCTTAAGGGAGCAATTTATCTACTTACCCTTGCTTCGGGGAAGGAGTCAATTCCATCTTGTGTAACTGAGTTCTCAACTCCTCAATCAGATGAACCCCCAAAATGGTAGGCTTGTTGAGTCGACGATCTGACCACTCTCACCCATGCAAATTATGTTGGGGTTGATGCCCTAAATCTCGTAAGGTCCTGTAGTTTGTAAACATCTATACGAACAAACATTTTGTGATATATATATGAGATATTTTATTAACTTCAGTCTATGAAATGTGAGATATTTTAGTTGCATTAACAACAAACCAATAGACTAAGATCCCTGGTTATCATTGTAACTTAAGCATGTATATGGAGATATACAGGTGATCGTGTTTTAAATGATAACCTAAATGGTCTATAGTATATGGGTAAAAGCGAGAAACCTTATCCTGGTGACACTATAAGTGTGGCCTGCTTTATAGATGTTACAAATGTTGTAAAGTATTACAAATCTTCTGATCCTGATCATTCATGTATTAGACATGCGAGCGAGGATATTCTATAAAAAGGAGTTTGTATAAGGCCAGATCACGAAATATTTAGTCTCGTTATATAACGCCGTTCATGATAGAGACTTTCATTTAACCAGGATGATCATAAGTAACATGACCTTAATCCTGAGTGAGTTGTGAACTCCTGCCTATGAGGGTGGCCTTTGATTTGCATGGGTCGAGTGACCAGCTTGTAGACTCAAACCTACCAATTTGGGGATTCGTTGATTGGGGAGCTGGAAACTCAGCTACACAAGACAGAATTCACTCCTTCCCCCAAGTAAGGGTAAGTAGATAAATTGCTCCTTTAAGGGCTGATTCTGGGGCTTGAACAATGTGGCGCCACACCTTCTTTTAGCCGGAGAAGGGTTTACTCATAGTGGGACTATGATGTATTGTTCATTAGAGGAATCAGTGGTACTTAAGGAATTAGATGTAACTACAGGGGCAAAACGGAAAATTGGCCCAGCTGTATATATGAGCGATTTGTGAAGGGTCATCGTACTGTTGATTGGTTATATCCGATGGACATAAAAATATATCTATAGTGTGAAGAGTGCAGCTATCGGTCTTTACTAGAGTGTTCGACAGTTAACGGATAGTGGATATCATGATTAAAGAGTTTAGCCAGTTATTCACGTACCATTGGAGCTTTAAGCTACAGTCTATAAGGCTCTTTTGGTAGCTCAATTGATTCATGTTGAAAATTGGTTTTTGGGTTAGTTTAAAGTGTTCAAATTAACAAGAGGGAATTTGATTATATATGATATAATTAAATTGATTCAATTATATGTGATATGATTCATGTAATGTATTTGATACATTATTATTTGATTGGAGGAATTAATATAAATATGATTTATATTAAATGCCTTAAGGAGAAAAAGAACAGTGGTTTATATGTTGCATATTATGTGCTAGTAAAACTATAGGTTATAAATATAATCTGATAAATTAGTTATTATTTTTATTTATAATAAATTAATTATGAGATAATTGATTTTCGGTTTTCTCCAAATAACCACCTTAGTGGGAGGTTTTAATCGGTGTATGGAAACTATTGGATAAAGACGAAAATGATTTTCATTTTAAGTCCACATGCAAAAGGATCAAGTAATTAGATTACTTATTGAAAGAGTAAACGATAATTGTCATCGAGTTTACTATAAGATAGTTACTCGTTACTAAACGATCGAGTACTCAAGTCTATACGATAGGCTTATTCCTTCTATCGCCTACTCAATTGTCTAGTTTCTCCTTCCCTCTACCCAAATTTATACAGAGCCCGCATCTTCTGGATTCTCACACCGAGAATAGCAAGGTAACCGAGTGGTGGTGCCGAGTTCCGTTCGAGGGTCAAGGATCGAGGACCTTCCAGCTCGTGCTGTTTGCTGAATTGCTTGTTGCATTTGTGTTGATTTAACGTGTACGAGTTTGATCAAGAAAATACTAGAAGCAAGGTTTCTTCAAAGGTATTCTACTCGATCCCTTGTATTTTATCTTGAAGCATGCTGTAATTTATTCTTTCATGCATAACTGTTTTGTTTGATTGTAAATATCTTTGTTCTTTCACGATAGGGTTTAGAATGATATGCTTCCGCTCATTGGTTCTCTAGATTTAGAGTTCCTTCAAATCAAAGGGCCCTCATACGGGAGTTCACAACTCACTCAGGATTAAGGTCATGTTACCTATAGTTATCTTAGTGAAATGGAGGTCTTAATTATGAATGACATTACATAAGGAGACTAAATATTTTGTGGTCCGTTCTTATACAAACTCCTTTGTATAGAATATCCCCGCTCGCCTGCTAATACATGAATGATTATGATCAGACCATTTGTAGCACTTTACATCACTTGTAACACCTAAAAAGCGGGCAATATTCGTAGTGTCACAAGGATAAGGTAATCCTTCTTATCCATATATTACAGACCATTTAGGTTATCACTTAAAACATGATCCACTTGTATGTCTCTACATACATGTTTATGTTACAACGATAACCATGGAACTTAGTTTATTTGTTTGTGGTTAATACAACTAAAATATCAAATATTTCATAGACTGAAGTAAATAAAATATCAAATATTATAAATCATAAAGTGTTTTTTCATACAAGTGTTTACAAACTATAGAACTCTACGAGATTTGGGGCATCAGCCCCATAAGAGTTATCACCAACAAATCTTCCTTCTGTCAAAATTGTCTCCAGGAACTCAATACCAATGTTTAACATTATAATATTCTTGTATACTGAATCCTTTTTAGCTTTAACTTGAGAAATTTCATGCTTTAAATCTGCAAATGTCGACATAAGTTTGTGATTGTTATCTATCAACATCTCAATTCATTCTTTCTACACATCGAGTGCTTTCTGATCATTTTGCCATTTAAGAAAAAGAACATGATAAGAAGGATTTATAGACTCAAATCCTGCAGTACCATGATTAGTTTTTGCCTACACATCATATTCCGAAATATTACATGACGAGGCATATGAGGAGATGTTACTGACAAGTGCTTTGACATCATCCCCAAAGCCACTACTATCTTTAGATTCAGTATCAGACAATGGTTGTAACTTTCATGTCAAATCTATTGGGTAGAGACCTCAAAACTTCTTGACAAGTTTTCTTTCTGAAATCTTCTCTTCCAGAGCAAATTACTCATTTGTAATATCTAACAACCAAACATTGAATTCAGCAATGGATTCCTCATCGTACACTCTAAGATGCTCAAAATTTTAATGTCGCTTGTAATATCTANAATTTTAATGTCGCTTGTAATATCTAACAACCAAACATTGAATTCAGCAATGGATTCCTCATCGTACACTCTAAGATGCTCAAAATTTTAATGTCACCAACGACAACCTGGACATATTTACTTTAGGCGTTCCCTCATGAGCAACAAACAAGATATCCCATGCCTCCTTAGTTGAGACACAAGTATTAATAACTCTGAATATGTTGTGATCTACACCATTGAATATTACGTTTAAGGCACGTGAATTTCACAATGAGGCTTCATCTTCTTCTTTAGACCACTAAGCCTTTGGCTTCAAAATTTCCTTTCCATCCTCAAACTTGATGATAGGATGTGTCCATGCGGATACAACAAGCTTCCAAGTTTTGTTATCAATTGATTTCAAGAAGGCAGTCATTCGAGCTTTCTAGTACGAATAGTTTGTTCCATCAAGAACATGTGGATGAGTGGTAGAGTCTCATTCCTTATTGATTCAATCCATGATTTAAGCACCTGGGATAAAGATGACCGACGTTGATACCAACTGAAAAAGCGTTAGGATGACTCATCACTCAATATGTGGTTGTTAAGTTGAAAATATTGACAATAGTTGTAAAAAAAAAACATTCCAATAGCCATAAAACAAGTAAAGACACCCAACAGATTGTAACCTAATTCGGTGACAAACACCTATATCTGGGGGGTTGAATGTCCAGGAAATATAGTCCACTAATATTAAAGAGTTAAGCAGTTTACAATGTAGTACTTATCTGTAAAATGTCAACTACTATTGTGGCTTATGTAAATCTTAACTCACACGTCACCTAGGCTCCCCCTAGATGCGAGACTCCCTCTCAACTATACTTAGGCATTCCCTAAGTATGCTAAAATTAGCAACAAACACTTCGACACCCAAACGTGTGTGAGACTCTCTCTCATGACAATATCTTCTCTATTGTCAGCGAACTTCCTTCATTGATGATTTTTAGGAACTCTAAGAACTCCCTTCTTCGAAGCTGAGTCTTAGGCTCCGCTTAAGTATGAGAATCCCTTCTCTAGCAACTAGGGCTTAGGCTCCCCCTTAGTCGTAATAATCTTTAAAGTCTTGTTTTCAACGGAAGAAGAACTTGCACAATGGAATAAAGTGAGCAACAAGGAAGATCACAATGTAGGACAATTCAGTCGAAGTCTGCAAATGTCTTGCTCTCAAAAACCTAAATTGGCATAATAAAAAATTGCTCAATGAAAGTATACCAAGACACTCCTTTCATGGACGAATCCAAAAAAGGAAACATCTCCTAAATAGGAGAAAATAAGTAGTGCCAAAATAAAGGAAAATATCAGACTAAACCAATCTGCTAGATATTTCCAGAATAGGAAAGTATTTCACAGGAAAATATTTTGATGTCAAAACCTGATGTTAGTACTTTATTAGAAACATCTGTAGAGCCACTGCCTTAGAGAAAGTTATAACGCCAACAAATCAAATATCCAACCTCAAACTAACCTAGACTATCACTAGAACAGTTTCTGTTGGTTTTGAAGAGCATGAGCATGCTAACTGACCAACCATACCGAAATCGACTATCAATTTAATTTTAGTTTTGTATATTTGGTTAATTGATTAGAAAAGAATTGATAAGAAACTAAATCCAACGAATGAAACAAAAATGGATTTAACGGANAACAAAAATGGATTTAACGGAGATAAAATGAAAAGAAAGAAAAAGGGATAAGAAAAGAATAAAAGAAGATAAAAAAGAAGAAAAAAAAAAAAAAAAGAAGAGCATAAGAGAAGGAGGTGTTGGTCAGGATACTCGGTAACAGTCTCAAATCTCCAATCCCAATAATCGGTGATAGGTGACCCTACTCAGACAAGAGACTAATGCCTAATAGCAGTATGGTTTTAGCTAGTTTTTAGAGTTTTGGTGCTTTTACGAGTTTATTTCTTTAAATTACTGATTTCAAACATTTAAAGCAAAACTAGGCTACACTAGTACAAAATTGGGTTATCACGTCAATCAAAAATCGATATTATAGGAGTATGATGTTTGTGAAGCGATTGACATTGAAGATAGTGTTATTAAAGACATTCCATATCGATCAAATATAAGGTCGATTTTTGACCAATATTATACATGATTGACATTGAACACCTTTAATAACTCTTCATAGTCAATCACTTAACTTATATTAAAGAAGTTTGTCCATCATTAAATATTCATTTTTGTGACACAAAAGGACTGTCATGGTTGTTTTATTAAAAAAAAAAAACATTGGTTGCACACATAGCTAACTAAAAATATTTCTATGCATATAATAAAATTAATATGATATTTATATATACAACCCAACTTTAAAAAATACAACAATTGACAAACTTACTAAAAAGAATTGGTATGATTATACATCCATCCACAAACTACATTCAACTTATAAAGATGAACAAAATTCCTAACTTTGACAAGTACAAGACTCTAAGACCTCAAAATTTCTTACTAACCCCAAATAGTTTTGTCTTCTTTAGTGTTAAATACTTCATGAAGCTTCATCACTAGCTTCACCACAAATAACTTTTTTCTTATAAAATTGTTAGCTCTACCACATATAATTTGGATTCAAGCGTCTTCCTATTTTTTTTCCTTAATATTTTCAATGTAGTTTCATGAGACCTTTGTGTCAAATTATATGTTAGAAGAGAATAATAAAAACTATATATAAAAAAAAGAAAAACTATAATGGTAAATTAGAACGCCGTTGCTATTTTTAAAAAGAATTAGTAAAATAATAAGTACGTAGATATGAAACTATTTAGAAAAATAGAGTAATTTTTTGATCTTTTAGTGAAATGTATCTATTCAAGACATGCATTCACATTAAAATTTGTCACTTAAAACAGTTAACAATATGAAAAGTGGTGGTGTGTTGATGACTTCCCTACCCCATTTGCTTTTGAATCCCACTCCTAACGTTCTTTTTCTTTGGTTTTATATTTCAATTTCAATCCTAATTATTAATAATTCTCTCTTTGTTATAAAGAAAAATACTATAATTAATACATCATTTCATTATATTATACCGAGATCACATAAGGGCAAGGGAGCACGTATCCCCTCAAATAATCGTATTTTCTATGTTTCATATATATTTTAAGTAATATGTTAAAATATATATGTGAAAACTCATTAGTCTTACCATACCAAAATATGAATGTAGACTAGTACAGTTTGTGACTTCAAGTCCTACATTTTTAACAATTTAGTACGGTTGTCAGCCCATGTGTTGTAGTGTGGCCCAATGGACTTAAGTTTTTCTAAAACAAAACTCATAAATTATTATTATTATTTTTTTTTTGGCTCTAGTGGTCAAATTAAAATGCTAAAGAAAAAAATCAGCAACAATTATTTTTTTTGGTTCATAGATCTTTTTCCCAACCTAAATTTTTACTCCCGAGTCTTAACAACATTCTATTGAAAAGGTATATCGTTCACATTTTTTTTAGGAAATTTTGAGATTTGCAATACTTATGTAAATATTTATTTTAATTAATTTCAGAGTTAAAGTTATAAGATAATTTTTTTCACTCATTATCAAGTGATATACGTATCATACCATTCTCAAGTAAGTTTCACTTTATTCTCGATCTTTTTAGTTTTCATACTTTTAAATCTATGTAATAGATCATAATACTTTTATTTTTAATACTTTTATAGAGTTAACTCTATATCAACGAGCTCTACGAAGATACCAAAAGGACAACAACACCAAAAGAACCAAAACCTTAAACACTACCACGAAAACTTTGGTAATCTCTACAGGGATGAGAATCTCTCGAGAGGTGGACTTTGTGTTAATTTTGACAGAGAGAAGAGGGAAAATTTTTTTTAGAGGAGAAAAATTGCAAAGCAATTCAATTAGTTTGAAAACTCACTGTATTCCTCATTAGACTTAAAAGGAAGAAAGGAATAAAAAAAAAAAAATTCCTAGCCTCCATTCCATTCACACGTAAAGAGAGAAAAAAGGAGAATGAGGACAACTCTCTTTTTCAAAAAGATTTAAAAATCAAAATTAAAATTTTAAAATTTTAAATTAATTTAATATATTAACACACACGCACACATATATACATAAATAATAACTATCTTACTATATATATATATATACAATATATTAAACTATATGTTATATCTAATATAACACATAATCTATAGTTTATATTGTATCACATAAAATACATCATATAGTTTAATATTCTCCCATTTAACCTATAGTATTTAATATGAATCAAGTACACATTAAATTTAAACTATAGTTTTTATATGATTCATATTTATATAATTAATATTTGAATCAAATTCAAATATTTATATTCTCTCAAATAAAACTTTATATTATAATGCATCATATACATTATATTACTTATATCATATATAATTAATTTCCTCGACTAATTTGAACAGTTCAAACTAATCCAAAATTAATTAGATTCTCAATAATCCCAGTTGAGCTACCGAGGGGACCTTATGGACCTATAGATATTGAAGCTCCAATGGTACTTAATTAATTAATTAAACTCTTTAATTAAATTACACAACTTCCATTAACTGTCAGTCCCTCCACTAAAGACGAACAGTTGCACTCGTACTACAGATATATTTCTATGTCCATTGGATATAATCAATTACCGGTGCATTGATCTTTCATAAATTACTCGTAAGTACAGCTGGACCAAAATTACCTTTTACCCTGTAGTTACATCTAACTCCTTAAGTACCACTAATCCTTCTAATGGACAATAAGTCATAGTCCAACTATAATGAAACCCTTCTCGAGTCATGAGAGGATGTATCACCACATTGTTCAAGCCCTAGAATCAACTCTTAAGGGAGAAATTTCTCTACTTTCTTAAACTATAGAGAAGGAGTAAACTCCTTCTTGTAAAGTTGTGTTCCTTGCTTCTTAATTAGACGAAACCCCAAAATAGAAGGTATATTGAATTGGCGATATAGGCCACACCTATACAAATCAAAGGATCACCTTCATAGGTAGAAGTTCACAACTCACTCAAGCTTCATGTCAAGTCATTTATGGCCATCCTCGTGAAATCTAAGTCCCTTTTATCAATGGTGTTATATAGTGAGACTATTCATATTGTGGTCTGTTTTATACAAACTCTTTGTATAGAACACCCCTGCTCACATGTCTCTACATGAATGATTAGGATCAGATCATTTGTAGCACTTTACAACAATTGTAACAACTGTAAAGCGGTCCGTATTCATAGTGTCTCAAAGATAAGATACTCAATCTTATCCATCTTCTACAGACCATCTAGGTTATCCCTTAAACATAATCCACATGTATATCTCTACATACACATTTAAGTTACAGAAGATAACCTTGGATCTTTGTTTGGCTTTGTGGGTCAATGCTATTAAATGTCAAACAAAATTCCTCTATTTTATTAGTTAAATAAGTTATTTGTACATTACAATTACAAACCACAAGACCCACGAGATTTATACATCAACTCCAACAATCTCCCACAAGTTCTAAAGCTAATGAGATGTACATCATAAAAGTTAAGCTATTACAAAAGTACAAAAAAAAAGATACTAGGGCATACAATACGCGTCCAATAAAGAAATCTTCCACTTGCCTTAGAAACTAGATGTGACCTGTCCCATAGACCCATACTCTCTAGGTGACCCTCAAACACCTTAGCCATGAGGGTCTTCATAAATGGATCAGCAACATTGTGCGTCGAAGTTATTTGTATGATGATCATGTCCCTTCAATGCACAATATCCCATATCAGATGATACTTGCACTCTATGTGCTTCCCGTGCTCGTGACTCCTAGGCTCCCTAGAATTAGCCACAACACCATTATTATCACAATAAAGGGTGATGGGCCTTGACATGTCTGAAACCACTTCCAGATCAGCCAAGAGTTTTCGAAGCCAGACAACCTCCTTGGTAGCTTCACAAGTTGCTACATATTCTACCTCTATGATGGGTCAGCAATGCACCCTTGCTTGGTGCTTCTCCTGACCACAACCCCTCTGTTAAGAGTGAACACTGATTCTAAAGTGGATTTCCTGGAATCTCTATTAGTCTGAAAATCAGAGTCTGTGTATCCTGTAAGGATTAAATCCTTGGACCCATACATAAGCATGTAGTCCTTATTCTTTGAAGATACTTGAGGATGTTTTTAACGGCAGTTCAGTGATTTAATCCTGAAATAGACTGATATCTAATGACTATCCCTACTGCGTAGCAAATGTCAGGTCTGGTACATAACATTGCATACATCAGGCTACCAACAACTGATTATAGGGGATCTATTTCATCTCCTCGAGTTCTTTAGGCGTTTTAGGACACGGCTCCTTAGACAAAACAACTCCATGCCTGAAAGGTAGCAAGCCTTTCTTGGAGTTTTGTATCGAATACTTAACAAACATCTTGTCAATTTATGATTCTTGAGACAAGGCCAACGATTTTTTTTTTTTTTTTAATTCCTAAAAATCTGAATACCTAGAATAGACTGCATCTCTCCCAAATATTTCATTTTGAATTGAGCTACCAGTCACTGTTTAATGTCAGTCAGTAGACCTACATCATTCCCAATGAGTAGGATATCATTTACGCATAACACTAGAAAAGCTACTAAACTGTTAATGATTTTCTTGTAAACACAAGGCTCGTCATCATTTTGATTAAAGCCATAAGATTTGATCGCAGTATCAAATCTTATATTCCAATATCGATAAGCTTGTTTCAATCCATAAATGGATCGATTAAGCTTGTAAACCCTTTGCTTTGGTTACGAG
Organism: Benincasa hispida; assembly: GCF_009727055.1. Lineage (NCBI taxonomy): Eukaryota > Viridiplantae > Streptophyta > Magnoliopsida > Cucurbitales > Cucurbitaceae > Benincasa > Benincasa hispida. The sequence continues at coordinate 37,396,936 of NC_052350.1, forward strand.
TCCCTCAGGTTGCTACATATAAATGGTCTCTTCAAGATTACCATTCAGAAAGACAGTCTTAACGCTCATTTGTCAAATCTCATAGTCATAATATGTGGCAACGTATAGGAGTGTTTAGATAGACTTCAACATGGCAACAAGCGAGAAAGTCTCCCCATAGTCGACTCCCTCAATATGGGTTTAACCATTTTCCACAAGTCTAGCCTTGAAGGTTTTCACCTTCCCATCAACACCCATTTTCTCTTATAGATCAATTTACAACCTATAGGTTTTACTCCATCAGGTTGATCTACAAAATCGCAAACCGAATTGAAGTACATAGATTGCATTTCGAGATCCATAACTTTGATCCGTCATTCTTTGTCATCATCCTTCATAGCCTTCTTATAGGACAATGGGTTCTCAATGTCACCATCAAATATGATGGCTAGGGTTTATGTTAAACCCATATAACGAATAGGTGGGTTCGCAACCCTCCCACTACGTCGAGGCTCCCTAAACAATTGACGTGGATGTGACCTACTAAATGAACCTATTGGAAATTTTATGGTAACCGTGAGATAAAAGGAAAATTATTTTCCAAAATTAGAAATTGAATACATTCTGAAAATTCTCATGGAAAAGGCTATCAAGTAAAAATTGTTTTTACTAAGCAATAGCATTGAGAGTCTACACGATCACTTAGAGTTGACTATACGATAGTTACTCAACTGATCGTTGCTACACGACCGAGTAGTAAACTCTATGTGATAGGTTTGTGTTTACTAAATGATCGAGTACATCGTCTATGCGATAGAAAGTGTTCTTATCTCCCACTTACTCGATCGTCTACTCGATCACATACCTCCAGTCTTCCTCGAGCGAATATCATACAGAGCCCACAACTCCTGGATTCTCACACCGAGAATACCAAGGTAACACTTGTGGTGGTGTTCTACATCCATTCGTGAATCGAGTTGGACTCGATTGGGTTCGAGGAGCATTTAGACGATCGTTGTGTTCATGTTCATGCTGTTGGCTGTTTCCGTCGTTGCATTCGAGTACTTCATTGGACATATTGGATATTGATCGAGGGATTCTTGAAGAATGGTTCTTCAAAGGTACGCATACTCTATCCCTTGAATCTTTGGTAGCATGTTGTAATTTCTGTTGATGCATAATCTATGAGTTTCCAATTAAGACTGTAATTTTTTATGTTCATTCGATTGGAATTTGGAATGATCCCTTCCGCTGCTCATGGAAATCCTCATTTTAGATTTCCTTCAGAACCAACATCAACAAATTTTGTTGATGTTGTTGTCTCTTCAACAATTCTTGTTGAAGATACAGTAGTTTCGTCAGAAAGTTCATTTAATACTATTTTACTGAGAGTTTTATGCACCCTAATGTGGCTTTCTTATAAAAATGTAGCGTTTTTCAACACATCACTTTATTATATTTAGGATTGTAGAAGTAACCACCATTCGTTTCTTTGGGGTAGCCTATAAATAGGCACAATTTTGAATGAGGTTCCAATTTTTTAGGATTAGCCTTAAGCACGTGTGTTGGGCAACTCTAGATCCTGAAATGGTGTAAACTACCTTTATGGTCGTTCCATAACTCCAAAGGTGTTCCAGTAACACTTTTGGTTGGAACAAGATTCAAAATATTGGTTGCAATTTATACTGCAAAATCCCAAATTATGTTAGGTAAGGAAGCGTAACTCATCATAAACTGAACGATGTCCAACAAGGTTTGATTTCTCCTTTCTGATGCACCATTCTGCTGAGATGTACCAAGATCTAAGAGTTGGGACATAATTCCATGTTCTATCAAATATTCTTGGAATTTTAAATCCATATATTGTTCACTTCAATCATATCGAAGTATTTTTATTACTTAAGGTATTTTCAACTTCAGCCTTATAGTCCTTGAACTTTTCAAGGGCTTCAAACTTGTGTTGCATTAAGTAAATATACCCATACCTTGAATAATCATCGGTAATGGTGATGAAATATTTAAACCCTCCGATTTAACATTCATAGAACCATAAAGGTTTGAATGTACAAGTTCTGAGGGTTCTTTGGCTTTGTGACCTTTTCCAGTAAAAGGTCTCTTAGTTTTTTTTTCTTCAAGGTACGACACACATACAAGTACAGAATTTTATTCTAAATAACTTAGAAGTCCATTCTTAATCAATATTTCAATACTATTGAGATTTATGTGACCTAATCTTAGGTGTCAAAGATGAGTGTTTTCTTTAGGCGAAATTTTCTGTCTTTTGTTTTGAGTCACTGTAGTTTTAAATTGTTCAGTATTAAGGAGGGCCTTTATTGCTAATGGCCTTAACACAGAAAGGTAATCTTCCAACTTAGCAAAACAAATCTCAACACCATTTTTGTAAATAAATGTTTTATTTACATAAAAGTTAATAGAGTAATTTTGTTCTAATAAGCACTTTACAAAAATCAAGTTTTTTTCAAATAAAAAACAACACATACATTTTTTAATAAAATATAAGATTTCTATAAAGAAAGTCGGAATCCTCCTACTGTTTTTGCCAAGACAACATGCTCAATTCCAACACACATCGTCATCTCACCTCTTGCCAACTGCCGTAGGAATCAATTCCCTAAAATGAAGAAAAAACGTGGTTACTAGCGTCTAAATCAGTTATCTAGGTTGAATGATTATTCTCCACTAAACATGTTTCTAACACTAGTAAATCATATGTACCTTGCTTGACCTTCTTCTTTTCTGTCAAGTATTTGGGACAAATCCTCTTCCAATGTCCTTCTTGGTTACAATGGAATCATATTTCCTTTGCAATCTTGGCCTTCTTGCCCTTTTAGGCAACAGCTGATGGGTTAGCCTTCCTATGGCCCCCCTTATTCTTCTTCCACATTTTGGTGCCAAAAGAAGACGGTACAAACTTTTTTCCAGAGGTCAAACCTCTGAAAAACTTCTTAGAGGACGAGGCAACATTTGCCCACACTTTTGTTCCTTGACTTTCATCAAGGATTGATAAGTCTATAACTCGTTGAGTAGATTGGTTAGGTTGTGGTCAATCCTGTTTCCTACTGAACTGAAGAAAACTTTCAGGTAAAGTTTCCAGGATGAAGCTAACCTGGGTTTCATCAATGATAGACCCATTCGTCTCCGCCACGTTAAAGTAAACCATCATGTTCAGAACGTGTTCTCGAACATAGGGCTCTTCTTTCATTTGGGTAATGAAGATGTATTTGTGAGTGTCATACCTGAGCTGAGTTGGCCAAGACCTTAGATAAGCTTGCCAAGATATACGCTTGGGCTTTTTCATTCGCCTTAACCCATCGCTCATATGCCCCATGAATATTTTTGGTGGCATTAGCAAGTGGGACTTGAGGACACTCCTTAATGAGGGTGAATCGAATCTCAAGTCATCGATCATAAGAACTGTATTGATAGTATTTTTCCATGTAACATAGTTATCACAATTGAGTTTGTCGGCGACAAGCAAATTTAATATAGCAGTTGTCATTTTGATAATTGCTGATACATAAAATTTATTTATATAAGTTATACAAGCATTACCCATCTTAGACAACCTATCAATTTAGCAAAATAATTTAATGCATCCTATGTGACATTTATTTTGCAATGATGGAGCAGGGTAAAAGCCACCGTAGGGTGATCAATACCCCTTCACTAAATTGAGACTATCTCAACCAATAATACACAAGAACAACTCTTGTTTCAATAATTATTAGTCACCATTGTTTGGTCTAGAAAATTGTTAACTAGACTAACATTTTTCTTGTAAGTATAACCCCTCATTTAAGATTCTAGAGTTCCGCTCCAATGAGCCAACCGTAGGGAAAAAATCGATTGTGGCAAAAACTAAAGCAATCCTATCGATTTTTAGAGTTTGAGTAAAAGGTCATGCAAATGTCATCCGTAGAGGGACACAAGCAAATGTGTCTCTAGGTCGAGCATGAAAGTTTACTATGAACTAATGAGGGAGACCATAGGATGTGTTAGCACACGTCCTACTCCCACTTGCTATAAACACTCTCTCAATTCACCTTGTTATTGACCTATACAAACACCACCCGTAGGGAGACACAAGCAAAGGTGGCTCGAGGCTGAGCATAGGTCTCACGGTATGATCTTTTAGGGAAAAACTCGATAGAAAAATTGAAGTATCATGTACCCCATTTTCCTCCCATTGAGTGTTTTACATAAGGTTTTTTAACTTAGAAAAATGTGGTTAATTATTTTACAAAGTGATTGTTAACTTTTGCCTAATGTAACGTTTACTTTGAATGGTTAAACAATATTTATTATTGTTCGTTAAATGCTTTAACAAACTTTAATCAATCATTACATGCTTGTAACAAATCTATCTAATTCATCTCTAGGTCAGTTCTCAGATAGGGGTATTATGTTTCCATTAGCTTAAATACCCCAACCCAGGCAGATTCGACCTTAGACAAAGGTCCCTTATAAATGAATTTATTACAAATTTAATCGTTTACTTCAAACTAATTTAATCCTGTTAAACTGATTAGAAGATTAAATATATTTCTAATTTTATTAGAAATATTTTGATCATAAGTCTAATGTAAAACACATTTTAAACTATATAAAAAATGATTTTAACCTATGTTAGCATGCATTCTTTATGACTAATTTTGATTTCTAATTTCATTTAACTTATAACTATTACAAAAGTAAATGAAACAAAATTAAACGTAAGATTGCATCTAATGACATACTTTGTAAAAAATAAAATTTATAAATTACCTAAAGTAATGTCATGCTTCATGCAATCTCCATTTTTCATTACACAGTAACATACATCCATACATATTAACTGTATATTATAACATTTATAATATAAATGATGCATGGTAATGTTAATTAATGCTTGCATTCATATTTTAGAATTCTTATATTATATGATGCATAAGCATGCTCTAAATAATTCATGCAACTATATATTATAATATTTATAAAAAACATGATGTATGAATAATGCATATCCTATGGTGAGATTTTCTCTATATGACATACATTATGACATATATTAAATAAAATAACTATACATCCAATGCATAATTAAAACAACAATATTTTGGATCGGGATTGACCTTCTAACCATTAATTGAATTAATATAACTATTATATTAATTTAATTAATATAAAACTAAATAAAAGCCAATTATTACAAATAATAATAAAATAATAGGTAAAAATTTGTTGTTGGACCACTAGAGGAGCGAACCGCTGGTTCAAGTTGCCTAGACCGCAAACCGTGAACTACTGAAATTGTATGCTTCGCATCATCTTATTTGGAGTGTCGCGACACTGTGCCCTATCACCGCGACGCTACAAAAATTTTTTCCATTGTATCGCATCGGAGCGCTGTTGTACAAACACCCTACTACACAGAGCGATTTTGCATCGTTTACCTTCGTTTTTGGCCCCAAACCTCCAGATCGACGCTAGAAAACACCATGAACGATCTAGACTTAATAAATAGAAACTCGATAGCAATTATGCCCAAAAATGACGGGCCCTTACATACCGAATTGTAAATTAAACAGTAAAAATCTAAAGGCCAATCTCGAAAACATCCAAAACATGCAAATTGTCACATTCATCATACATAAATGTAAAGCAGTAAAATCCCACCATAATTATAATTTTAATTTCAAAAATTAAAAAATTTGAACTTAAAAAGACCGCTCTGATATCAATTGAAGGATGAGTGAACATGCGCAGCGAAAGCAGATCGGATCCCAATTATTTTACTTTACAGAAATGTAAAATTCAGAATATGGAAAGTATATACATTTTAATTTACAACATGCTTAAAACAGAAAAGAGAGGAAATATGGTTTGAATTATTTACCCTTGAAGTCACAATTCTTCATGAAATCCGCTCTTGATCATGATCTCAACGAACCCTCTAAAGATGCCAAAAGGACAGTAACACCAAAAGAACCAAAATCTTGCGCATCACCACCATAAATCTTTGGTGTTCTCTATAGGGTTGAGAATCCATGAGATTGGTGGACTTTGTGAAAATTTTGGCAGAGAGAATAGGGAGAATTTTTCGAGAGGAGAAAAATTTCAAAGCAATTCAATTAGTCTAAGATTTGAAGGAAGAAAGGAATAAAAAAAATCCATGACCTATACTCCACTCACACAAAAAGAGAGAAAAAAGGGGAACAAAAATGATTCTGTCTTTTTCAAAAAAGATTTAAAAATAAAAAACTAACTTCTCAATGTTTAAATTTAATATATTAGCACACCACACGCACGCACGCACATAATAACGACCTTACTATATATATATATACACACCATATATTAAACTATATGTTATATCTAATATAACACATAACCTATAGTTTATATTCTTTCATTTAACCTATAGTATTTAATCTGAATCAAATTCACATTAAGTTTAATCTATAATTTTTATATGAATCATATTCATATAATTAATATTTGAATCAAATTCAAATATTTACATTCTCTCAAATAAAACTTTATATTATAATGCATCATATACATTATATTAATTATATCATAATAATTAATTCGCTCAACTAATTTGAACAATTCAAATTAATCCAAAATTAATGCGATTCTCAATAATCCCAGTTGAGCTACTGAGGGAACCTTATGGACCTATAGATTGAAGCTCCAATTGTACTCGATTAATTAATTAAACTATTTAATTTAATTATCCAACTTTCATTAATTGTCGGTCACTCAACTAGAGACCAACAATTGCACTCGTTGCACTAGAGATATATTTATCCCAATTGAGCTACTGAGGGGACCTTATGGACCTATAGATTGAAGCTCCAATTATACTTGATTAATTAATTAAACTATTTAATTTAATTATCCAACTTTCATTAATTTTCGGTCACTCAACTAGAGACCAACAATTGCACTCGTTGCACTAGAGATATATTTTTGTGTCCATTGGATATAACCAATCAACGGTGCGTTGACCATTCACAAATTACTTGTAAGTACAGTTGGGCCAAAATTATCGTTTTGCCATTGTATTTACATCTAACTCTTAAGGTACCACTGATCCCTCTAATGAACAATAAGTCATAGTCTAACTATGACCAAACCCCTCTTGGGCCAGGAGAGGATGTATCGATACATTGTTCAAGCCTTAGAATTAGCCCTTAAGAGTGTAATTTCTTTACTTTCTTTAACTGTAGAGAAAGAGTGAATTTCTTCTTGTGAAGCTGCATTCTCAGCTCCCCAATCAGACAAATCCCCAAAATAGAAGACATATTAAGTTGACGATACAAGCCACTTTCACCAGTGTAAATTAAAAGATCGCCATCAAAGGCAAGAGTTCACAAACTTAGTCACGATTAAAATCAAGTCACCTACGGTCATTTGAATGAAATGTAAGTCTCTTCTTATACAAACTCTTTTACGGTGTTATATAATGAGACCATTCATATTGTGGTCTAGTGTTACACAAACTCTTTACATAGAATACCCCTGCTCACATGTCTCCACATGAATGATTTGAAGGAATTAGAATTTCCCGCAGCGAAAGTAATTGGGCGTATTAACCTCTAAATTTCGTATTATAGAACACAGAAAATTCAGAGTGATGGAAACCATGGAAAAACATAAACCTAAGCATGCTTTCTATAGTGCAAATAGAGAGGAAGGGATGAAGAAATCACTTACCCGTTGAAGACCAATTATTTGCATTCCTTTCCAATTTGCGTCGTCTTCTCCCAATCCCACGAAAACCACAACAAGACACCACCACGGGGTCTTCCTCGTTATTCTTAGGAATGGGAACCATTCAGAGTTGTGGGCTTGTACATATGTGTGGCAAGAGGGAAGGATAAAAGAATTAAGAGAAAAAAATCTTCTTTGTAAATAACACACAGAGAAGGAGAAGAACCAGAGAGTGAGTGAGAGGAGAGAACTTTCTCTCTACTCATTTATTACGTGAGAGACGGAGAGATGAAGGGGTGAGGGAGTTGTAACTTTATTCATATAATTAATATTTGAATCATATTCAAACATTTATTTCTCTCATAAAACTATAAAATTTTAATATGAATCATATTCACATTAAATTATAACATATAGTTTTTATATGAATTATATTCATATAATTAATATTTGAATCATATTCAAATATTTATTTCTCTCATAAAATTATATTTAAATTTAATATGAATCAAATTCACATTGAATTTTAACATATAGTTTTTATATGAATCATATTCATATAATTAATATTTGAATTATATTCAAATATTTATTTCACTCATAAAAATGTATCAACATACATTATATTATCAAATGTATCAATATACACTATTTAACTGTATCTTATACAATTAATTCGCTTTAATTATATTGAACAATTCAAATCACACCAAAATTAATTGGATTCCCATTAGTCCCCATTGAGCTAACGAGGGGATCTCATGGACCTATAGATTGAAGCTCTAATCATACAAGATTAATTGATCAAACTCTTTTAATCAAATTAATCAACATTCATTAATTGTCGGTTACTCCACTAAAGACCGATAGCTGAATTCCTTACACTATAGATATATTTTTGTGTCCATTGGATATAACCAATCAACAATGCGTTGACCATTCAAAATCGCTCGTAAGTATGGCTGGGTTAAATTATCGTTTTTCCCCTATAGTTATTTCTAACTCCTTATGTACCACTAATCCCTCTAATAAACAATTATCATAGTCCAAATATAACCAAACCCCTCTTGGGCCAGGAAAGGGTGAGGCGCTTCATTGTTCAAGCCCCGGAATCAACCCTTAAAAGAATAATTTATCTTCTTACCCTAACTATAACGAAGGAGTGAAATCCTTCTTGTGTAGTCGTGTTCCCAACTCCTCAATCAGACGAATCTCCAAAATGGTAGGCTTATTGAGTCGGTAAATCTGGCCACTCCCACCCATACAAATCAAAGGATTGCCTTCATAGGTAGAAGTTCACAACTCACTTAAGATTAAAGTCAAGCCACCTATGGTCATCCTAGTGAAATGTAAGTCTCTTCTAGCAACGACATTATAAAAAGAGACTTAACATTTCGTAGTCCGGTCTTTACACAAACTCTTTTGTATAAGATACCCGCTCACATGTCTCCACAAGAATGATCAGGATCAGATCATTTGTAGTACTTTACAACAATTGCAATTACAAAGTGGGTCGTATCAGTAGTGTTACCAGGATAAGACACATAACCTTATCCATATACTACAGACCATTTAGGTTATCACTTAAACATGATCCATCTGTATGTCTCCACATACATATTTAAGTTACGTCAGATAACCTTGGGTCTTAGGTTAATGGATTTTGTACAAATAATATAAAATTAATCAACCATTGATTCAATTAACATAAAACTATGAGGCTTTAGGGCATACACCGCAACAATCTCCCATTTGCACTAAAACCGGGGAAATACGAGTCGGTGATACATGTATCCTAGGGCATACACTATACTCTACATGCTTCCTCACTTTCCTTAGCACACTAGAGACATGTCTCGTAGTTCTAGACAGTCTAGGAGATCCTCTCACACTTTATCCTAGAGAATCCTTTTATATAATACAATGTCAATAAGAACCATCTACAATGTTAATAAGAACCATCTGTTCACCAATGAGATGTACTTACATTCCATGTTATTTCTTCCACTAGGTGCTTACATATGGTCTCCAACTCAATTCTTGACTCACATTATCACATAAAGTGAATAGATTAAGTTATATCTGAAATAGTTTTCAAATATCTCAAGACACATTGAATATTGGCAAATTATTGCTTCACAAGCAAAATGCTGCTTCTTAATCCAAGTTAATTGGCGACAAGTACGCTAGTTGGAAAAACTCAATACTTACAATTTTAATCATCGATGATCTTTGGTTCATCCTTACGAAAGAGTGTCCTCCTATTCCAACTCCTACTACTGCTCGAAATGTTCGAAACGTGTATGAGTGATGGACACAGGTGAACGAGAAGACCCGAGCTTACATCTTAGCCAGTATAAGCGATGTCTTGGCCAAGAAGCATGAGCCCATGGTCACTTCAAGTGAGATCATGGAGTCCTTGAAGGGAATGTTCGGACAACCATCCAGACAACTCAAGCATGAAGCTCTCAAAAGCATCTTCAACTCTAAAATGAAGGAGGGTACATCTGTTCGAGAACATTTTCTGAACATGATGGTCCACTTTAATGTGGCGGAGATGAATGGGGCCCACATCGATGAAGGAAGTCGGGTTATCATTATTCTGCAAACATTGCCAGAAAGCTTCATGCACTTTGTAAGCAACGCTGTTCTGAACAGAGTTGATTACACCCTTACAACTCTCCTCAAAGAGTTGCAGATGTTTCAATCCTTGTTGAAAAGCAAGGAGGAGACAGTTGGTGAGCCAAATGTTACTTCATCATCTAAAAAGTTCCACAAAGATTCAACCTCAGGAACTAAGCCTGCACCTTCTCCTTCCAACACTAACAAATAGAAGAAGAAGAAGGGTAGTAAGGAGAAAGGGAAGGCACCAGCTAACCCACAACCTGTCGCACAACGGGGTAGGCAACCAATGCAAGTTGAAAAAGAAAAGTGTTTTCATTGCAACCAGGATGGGCACTAGAAACGTAACTGCCCACATTGGCTTAAGGAGAGGAAGAAGGCTAAGGCCAAGGGCAGACAAGGTAAATAATATGATTTACTGGTTATGGAAAATTGTTTAATAGAGAAAAATGATTCTGCTTGGATTAGACTCTAAGGCCACTAATCATGTTTGTTCTTCTTTTCAGGGAATTAGATCCTGGCGGCAGCTTGAGACTGGTGAGATGACAATGCGAGTAGGCACCGGGCACATCGTCTCAATTATGGCAGCGGGAGACCTCCAGTTAACTTTACATAATAGATTTATCATTTTACATGATGTATATGTTGTTCCTGAATTAAAGAGAAACTTAATTTCTGTAAAGTGTTTACTTGAATGTAAATATACCCTCAACTTTTCAATGAACAAAGTGTTTATTTTTAAAGATGGTGTTGAGATATGTTCAACATTACTGGAAAATAATTTGTATGTGCTAAGACCATTAGCAACAAATTCCCTCCATAACATAAAGATGTTTAAATCTGTCGTAACTCAAATAAACGACTTAAAATTTCTCCTAAAGAAAATGCCCAACTTTGGCTAGGGAAAATTAATCTCAATAGGATTAAGAGATTGGTGAATAATGGACTTCTAAACGAGTTAGAGAAAAATTCTTTACCTGCATGCGAGTCATGCCTTAAAGGCAAGATGACTAAAAGACCTTTTACTGGAAAAGGTTATCAAGCTAAAGTGCCTCTAGAGTTAGTACATTCAGACCTTTGTGGTCCGATGAATGTGCGAGCCAAAGGAGATTACGAGTATTTCATAACTTTTACTGATAATTACTCGAGGTATAAGTATGTTTATTTGATGCAACATAAGTCAGAATCCTTTGAAAAGTTCAAAGAGTTCAAGATCGAGGTTGAAAAAGCATTAGATAAAAAGATTAAAACAGTTCAATCAGATTGGGGTGGAGAGTTTTTGGATTTTGAGTTCCAGAACTATTTGATAGAACATGGAATCGTTTTCCAAATCTCAGCACCTGGTATACCTCAGCAGAATGGTGTATCAGAGAGGAGAAACAGAACCCTGTTGAACATGGTTTGGTCGATGATGAGTTATGCTTCCTTACCGAACTCGTTTTTGGGGTTTTTCAATAGAGACTGCAGCCTATATCCTCAATCGTGTTCCTTTCGAAAGTGTTGCCAGAACACCTTTGGAGTTGTGGAACGAGCGTAAAGTTAGTTTGCGTCACTTCTGCATCTGAGGTTGCCTAACACATATGCTTGAGGCTAATCCTAAGAAATTGGAACCACAATCAAGGTTGTTCCTAATTGTAGGCTACCCCAAAGGAACACGAGGAGGTTACTTTTATGATCCTAAGGAAAACAGGGTGTTTATGTCGACAAATGCTACCTTCTTTGAGGAGGATCATATAAGGGAGCACAAACCGAGAAGTAAAATAGTATTGTGTGAACTTTCCGAAGACACTACTGAAACTTCAACAAGAGTTGTTGAAGAGCTTACTACATCAACAAGAGTTGTTGATGGAAGTTCATCTAGTAGATCAAGTCCACCTCAAGAGTTGAGGGAACCTCGACGTAGTGAGAGGGTTGTGAACCCACCTGTTCGTTATATGGGTTTAACTGAAATCCTCGTTATGGTAGCCGATGGTGAGGTTGAGGATCCGTTGTCTTATAAGAAAGAAATGGAGGATGTTGACAGAGATGAATGGGTCAAAGCCATGGATCTCAAGATGAAGTATATGTACTTCAACTCAGTATGGGATCTTGTAGATCAACCTGATGGGGTTAAGCCTATAGGTTGCAAAGGTATCTACAAGAGAAAATGGAGTCCTAATGGGAAGGTGCAAACCTTCAAGGCTAGACTTGTGGCAAAAGGGTTATACCCAGGTGGAGGGAGTTGACTATGAGGGGACTTTCTCACCTGTTGCCATGCTTAAGTCTATCTGCATCCTCCTATCCATTGCCTCATATTATGACTATAAGATATGACAAATGGATGTCAAGACTACCTTTCTGAATGGTAATCTTGAGGAGACCATTTATATGGTACAACTCGAGGGATTCATAGCCTAAGGTCAGGAGCAAAAGGTTTGCAAACTGAAGCGGTCCATTTATGGACTGAAACAGGCATCTCGATCTTGGAATATAAGGTTTGATACTGCAATCAAATTTTATGATTTTGACCGAAACGTTGATGAGCCTTGTGTCTACAAGAAAACAATCAACAGTTCAATAGTTTTCCTAGTGTTATTTATGGACGATATCCTATTCATTGGGAATGATGTAGATTTACTGACTTCAGTTAAGAATTGACTAGCAATCCAATTCCAAATGAAAGATTTGGGATAGGCTCAATTTATTCTTGGGATTCAAATCTTTCGTAATCGAAAGAACAAAGTGCTGGTACTGTCTTAGACATCGTATATTGACAAGATGTTGATCAAGTACTCGATGCAGAACTGCAAGAGGGGCCTTTTGCCTTTTGTCATGGAGTTATATTGTCTAAGGAGTAATGTCCCAAGACACCTCAAGAGGTGGAGAAAATGAGACGGGTCCCTTATGTATCTGCTATTGGCAGTTTGACGTATGCGATGTTATGTACAAGACTTGACATCTGTTACGCTGTAGGGATAGTCAGTAGATATCAGTCTAATCCAAGATAGGGTCACTGGACTGCCGTAAAAAATATTCTTAAGTATCTTCGGAGAATGAGGGACTACATGCTTGTGTATGAATCTAAGGATTTGGTCCTTACTGGATACACGAACTTTGATTTTCAGACTGATAAAGATTCTCAGAAAACCACTTCAGGATACGTATTCACTCTTAATAGAGGAACTGTAGTGTGGCAAATCACTAAGCAGGGGTCATCGCTCACTCCACTATGGAGGCCAAGTATGTAGCAGCTTGTGAAGCTGCTAAGAAGGCCATTTGGCTCAAGAAGTTCCTGATTGATCTGGAAGTTATTCCAGACATGTCTAGGCCCATCACGATTTACTATGACAATAGTGGTGTTGTGGCGAATTCCAGAGAGGCAAGGAGTCACAAGCGCGACAAACATATCGAGCGAAAATACCATTTTATCAGAGAGATTGTGAAACGAGGAGACATGATTGTAAAGATAGCTTCGGAGCACAATATTGCTGATCCGTTTATGATGGCTCTCACGGCTACAGTGTTGGAGGGTCAACTTCAGAGCATGCATCTATTGGACCATCCACGGTTGGACTAGGGCTAGTGGGAGTATTGTTGTACTGGGCTTTTGTGCCCTATTTTATTGATTCGTACTTGTATTTTTTATTGTACACTTCACTAGCTTTAGGACATGTGAGAGATTGTTGAGGTTGATGCCCTAAATCTCGTTGGGTTCAGTAGTTTATAAACATGTATATGAATAAACATTATGTGATGTAATAATATGAGATATTTTCTTCAATACAGTCTTTGATATATGAGATATTTTGTTGCATTAACCACAAACCAATAAACTAAGATCCCTGGTTATTGTTGTAACTTAAGCATATATGTAATGACATACAAGTGGATCGTGCTTTAAGTGATAACCTAAATGGTCTGTAGTAGATGGACAAAGGAGGGAAACCTTATCCTGTTGACACTACGAGTGTAGTCTACTTTGTAGATGTTATAAGTGTATTAAAGTACTACAAATGTTGAGATCCTGGCCATTCATGTATTAGACATGCGAGCAAGGATGCTCTATACAAAAGGGTTTGTATAAGACCGGTTCACGAAATATTTAGTCTTGTTATATAACGCTGTTCATGACAGAGACTTTCATTTCACAAGGATGATTATAGGTAATATGGCCTTAATCCTGAGTGAGTTAGAAACTCTTGCCTATGAGGGCAGTCCTTTCATTTGTATGGGTGTGAGTGGTCAGATCGCCGACTCAAACCTACCACTTTGGGGATTCGTCTGATTGGGGAGTTGGGAACTCAGCTACACAAGATGAAATTCACTCCTTCCCCGATTTAGGGGTAGGTAGATAAATTGCTCCCTTAAGGGCTGATTTCGGGACTTGAGCAATGTGACGCCATACCTTCTCTTGGCTCGAGAAGGATTTACTCATAATAAGACTATGATATATTGTTCATTAGAGAAATCAGTAGTACTTAAGGAGTTGATGTAATTACAGGGATAAAATGGTAAATTGGCCCGGCTGTACTTATGAGCGATTTGTGAAGGGTCATCATACTGTTGATTGGTTATATCCAATAGACACAGAAATATATTTGTAGCACAAGAAGTGTAGCTGTCGGTCTTTAGTGGAATGCCTGACAGTTAACAGATGGTGAATATCGTGATTAAAGAGTTTAGTCAGTTATTCACGTACCATTAGACCTTTAAGCTATAGGTACATAAGGTCCCCTTGGTAGCTCAATAGATTCATGTTAAGAATCAGTTTTTGGGTTAGTTTGAAATGTTCAAATTAACAAGAGAAAATTTGATTATATATGATATAATTAAATTGCATCAATTATATAAGATATAATTGACTTAATGTATTAGATACATTAATTGGAGGAATTATTATTAAATGCTATAAGGGAGAAAAAGAACTATGGTTTATACATTGCATGAGATGTGATATTAAAACTATAGGTTATGAATATATTGAGTATATTTGTAATTAAATCAATTATAGGATAATTGGTTACGATTTTTTCTCCCACAACCAACTTAGTGTGAAGTTGTGATCAGTTATGGTAACTGATGGTTAACATATGAAAATCGTTTTCATTTTTACCTGATGCGATCATTTCGATTTTGTGAAGCGTGTGATCAAAAGATAAGCTATATGATAGCATGAGAGCATACACGATCGTGTAAGAGTTTTTCTATATAATAGTCACTTATCTTCTAAACGATCAAGTACACTGTCTATACAATAGACTAAAACCATCTCCCACTTACTCAATCATATACACAATCTGAAAATTCCTCCCATCCTCTACCAAATCCTACAGAGCCCATAACTCCTAGATTCTCAAACCGAGAATACCAACGTAGCCTTCTGGTGGTGTCTTCTTCTTTTTCGAGGGATGAGTGGCGATTTGTTCTTGCTAAGGAGATTACTGTTTGAGTGTAGATTCGTTTGTATTGGTGAACGATCGTGAGTGTTCAAGGGAATGAGAATAACAGTTCTTCAAGGGTAAGTTCAAGGGTAAGCATGCTGTATTTTAGAGTTTTTGCATAACTATTATTGTTTGATTGTAAATGTGTATGTTCTGTCACAATGGGGTTTGGAACGATCTCACTTCCGCTCACGTGTCTCTTTGTAAAGAGTTCCTTCACATACAATACGTTTTGTCATGTTTTTATCTAGACACATCATATGTTATGTAGATAATTACAATAGGCTAGCACTACAAATTTTATTCATGAAATGACAACAATTCTTTTGAGAGCATTTCCCAAATTAAAAGACAAAATTACACTGCTCTTATGTGTTGATAAAATTTCAATGTAATATAGCGAGAGCGGGAGTGGGAGCGAGAGTGGAAGTGAGAGTGAGAGCCAAACCAACGAGAGTCACGAGAGCCAAACCAGCGAGAAAGCTGGAGAGAGCGAGATTTTGAGAACAGAAAGAGCGAGATTTGGACAGAAGCATGGATTATGCGTTGAATTTGGCCACGATCTTATAGATTGTACATGGAGAACCCTAAAATTGAATACAAACAAAAGTTGAAGACGTAAGGGCAAACGTTAGCTAAAATTAGGTGTCTTATCAAGAGAAATTCTTAAACTTAAGTAATTTTAAAAAAGCCAGGTGTAGGATGAGTTGTCACACAGAGAAGAGCTAGAAACGACTATAAATAGGAGGCTTTAGGCTGGAAGTTAAACGGATTCTCAAAAAAAACTCAGTAGTAAAAATCGTGTGAAAAGGGTGAAGTAATTCTGTTAGTTAGAAGGAGGAAATGCAAGGGAAGTGTTGCCCAAATTTCCTTCTAATTTAAGAGGGAAAGCTCTACTGATTAAACCATAAGGAATAATAAGGAATAACTAGGATCGCAGTCAAGGTAAGTAGTTTGTCTCACCCTCTCTTTAAGTGGTTCATGGTAGTGTACCTTTAATATGTTGCATAATTATGTTATTGTTATGTTGCATTACATGTTTAAAATACGTTTATCGATAAGGGACCCCATACATTATGTTTATTCATAAGATTAAATTTTAATTAGATAAAGGTTATGCTTCTAGGGCTAGCAGGGCATGTATGGTTGCACCCCTCTAGACCCAATTCTATGTCAAGATTATGCTAGGGACTAACAGGGTATGTATGGTTGCACCCCTCTAGTCCAATCTTACGTTTATGTTAATGGTTGATATTGGATGCGACTCTGGCCCTACTGACTGTATGACCCACTAATCATCAGATGGGTTAGTTTCGCCTAAGTCCTCATCTTCCTATCAGGGCGGAGAAATTTACGTTAGAAGCATAACCGACCACCACATGTATATTATATGTTTTTCGATCCCAATAATATGTTTTCAGGATATGTTGCATGTGATTATGCATTTGGTCACTACCTTATGTGAGAACTACTTACTGGTATTTATAATACTCATCCTATTTTTACAAGACTTTGTAGGTAAGGACACAGCGTAGGTGGCAGAACTAGACGTCGCTCAAATGGCCAACCATCAAACTCACTATTATAGGCATATGCATTTTTGTATCACTATGCTAATATTTTTTGGATCCTGGTGTTTTGTAAAATAAACTTTTTATATAATTTTCTACCTAATTAATAAAATCTTAGATATGTTCTTTTGAGATTTTTGCCAAAACTCGTCTCATGATAGAAAAGTCTAAGTATGCATGTCGTAGCGGTCGGACCATAATATGTAAAGATCCGGTCGTTACAATCAAAATCTTTGACTTATATTGGTAATTAAAACTTATAAAGAAGACATAACTTTGAATTATATAAAATACGTTAATCAATTATATGCAATCTATTATCCATTCTAATTCAGGAAAGAAATTTAAAGATGAACCCATGAATTTTAATATGAATCTCATTCATATAAATGCAAAATTTATTTTTGCTATGATACTCCAGTGAGTCAGAATAAAAGCCATCGTAGGGCAATCAATCATTCCTTTACTGGACTGAAACATTCTCAACTAAATGTTACACCAGAATAACTCTTTATTCCTATAATATCTAGTTACCATACTTTGGTCAATAAACCATTAACTTACTTAACAATTTCTCATAAGTGTAATAGATTCTAGAGTTCCGCCCCAATGAGCCAACCGTAGGGAAAAACCGATTGGGGTAAAAACTAAAACATTCCTATCCATTTATGGAGTTTTGGTAAAATTTCATGCAAACACTATCCGTAGGGGGACACAAGCAAAGGTATCTCGAGGTTGAACATGAAAGTTTATTGCAAACCAATGAAGAAGACCGTGGGATGTTTTGACACACTTCCCTCTGCCACATACTATAAACACTCTCTCCATTCATCTTGGTATTGACCTATGCAAACACCATCCATAGGGGACACATGCAAAAGTGTCTCGAGGCCAAGCATAGATCTCACAATGTGAACTATTTAGGGAGAAATGTGGAAAGAAAATTGAAGTATCATATACATCATTTTCCTCCCATTGAGTGTTTTACAAATGATGGTTTATAACTTAGGTAAATTAGGTTAATAAATTTATTTAAGTGAATTGTTGTTAACTTAGCCCAAGATAACAATTATATTAGATAGTTTAACAATATTGATTCTTGGTTATTAAACACTTTAATAAACCTAAATCATTCATTGCATGCTTATAACATTATTGTCTAATTCACCTTACAGGTCGGTTCCTAGGTAGGGATATTCCGTTTTCGTTAGCTTAAATACCCCAACCTTACACAAAACCTTCCTTAGACAAAGGTCCCTTATAGACAATTATGTTATAAATTTAATCTTTTATTTACTCCAATTTGATCCTATTAAAAGAGAATTAAAAGATTAACATAAGTCTAGGTGAAGTTTAATTTTAAAACATTTAAAATTAATTTTAACCTATGTTTGCATGGAACTCTTGATTATAGATTTTAATTCAAATTTCATATAAGCTATAGCTATTATAAAGTTTAATGAAATAATTCAAACCTAAGCCATGCATCTAATGACATACACAAAAATATAACAATTATATTTCTAAGGTAATGTCATGCTTCATGCATTTTCATTTTTATTAAACAAACATAATATAACTCTTATATTAAAATTAATACATGCATATTATAGATGCCACCATATATTATAACTACTATAAACAAGATGTATGAAATTGTTTTTCATTAATAAAATATAACTCTTATATTAATTAATGAAACTATATAAACATGCATTTAAATATAACTCTTTTATTAAAATGCATGCACGTTATATTTAAATTCATGTGCATGTTTAACTTAATCATGAAATTATATAATATAACTTTCATATTAAAATGATACATGATTTTATGTTTATCCTATGGTGGGACTTATACTATACGACATACAATATGACATACAAATTATTAAAATCATACATCATATGTATAATTCAATAAAGAAAAATACTTATAAAGAGAGAAATATAAAAAATATTTACACTTTATAGCAAAAAGTTACAAAAGTTTGTACTTTTGGAACTTTTTGCTATAAAGGGTATTTTTTTAAAAAATATTTTTTATATTTAAAAAGACCCCTGAAATAAAATAGCAATATTGGACTGAAACTGGCATCGTAATCATTAATTAAATTAATATAAAACTTATATTAATATAATTAATTAATATACAATTAATAATTAATTAATACAAATTAATAATTAAAAAAATGGAAAAACTACATAGAAACTACTGGGAGGCTCTATATTATAAACATGATGCATGAACATGCTTTTTATTAATAAAATATAACTCTTATATTAATTAATGAAACTAAAATTTAAATATAACTCTTATATTAAAATGCATGAGCATGCTTAACTTAATCATGCAACTATATAATATAACTTTTATATTAAAATGATGCATGATTTTAGGTTTATCCTATGGTGGGATTTATACTATATGACATACAATATGACATATAAATAATTAAAATCATACATCGTATGTATAATTAAATAAAATAACAATATTGGACCGAAATTTACATCTTAAACATTAATTAAATTAATATAATACAATTAATAATTACTTATTACAATTAATAATTACTTATATTAATTTAATTTAATTCATTAATAATTACTTATATTAATTTAATTCATGAAAATACAATTAATAATTACTTATTACAAATTAATAGTTTAAAAACAGAAAGAACTATAAAGAAACCGTTGAGGAGGATCAAACCCACGATCTAGAGGTTTATTAACTCACGCCGGACTATTTAGGGTGTTGCAACGCTTTAATGCTAGTGTTGCAACACTGGCTTTTATGTTGCTGTAGCGTTCGCTTTGTGCAACGTTGCTACGTTGCGGTTGGAGCGTTGTGAAGCTATAAGGCAGAAAGCCCGCCTTGTTTCGTCAATTCATTCAATTTACTTCGTTCTTGTTCCAAAATTTCATTGAACAAGGCTGAAACTCCACAAACAAGATAAATAATTACATACTTGATTACATGAAATTAAATGCCCAAAACTCTGGACAATTACAACTTTAAACACTTTTCAAGCAGTAAATTCTAGGCCAATTTCGAAACCATCCAATATGAAAAAATCCATACATTCATAATGCATCATGCACCCACCAAAACTCTGAACGAAAGTTCCAAAAATGAAATTTAGAGAATTCGAGATGGCTCTGATACCAATCGAAGGGATTGGAATTTCTCGCAGCGGAAGCAATTGGATGTATTAATATCTAAATTTGCAATCGGACCAAAGAGTGAGTGAGACCACCATAGAGTCTTCCCCATTATTCTCTAGGACGGAAACCGTGCAAAGTTGTGGGCTTGCATAGAAGTTTGGCAGGAGGGAAGGAGAAAAGAATTGAGAGAAAAAATTCTTCCCTGTAAACAATACAAAGAGAAGGAGAAGAACCAGAGAGTGAGTGAGAAGGAGAGAACTTTTTCTCTACTCATTTGTTATGTGAGAGAAGGAGAGATTAAGGGGTGAGGGAGTTGTAACTCACTCCCTTTTATTCAATTTGAAATAATTAAATTTAAATTCTAAATTTGAATTTAATATGTATATTAACCACTTCGATATATATTTAAACTATATAGTATATCACATATAATATATAACCTATAGTTAATATTATATCACATATACATAAACTATAGTTTATTGTTCTCTCACATAACCTAAGCTATTAATATGAATCAAATTAATTTTAATTTTAACCTATAGTTTTTATATAAATCACATTCATATAAATAATGATTGAATCACATCCAAATTATAACACCTAATATGAATCATATTCATATAATTAATATTTGAATCATATTCAAATATTTATTTCTTTCCTGAAAATGTATCAACATACATTATATTATATAATGTATCAATATACACTATTTAACTATAACTTATACAATTAGTTCCCTTTAATTAATTTGAACAATTCAAATCACACCAAAATTAATTTGATTCCCATCAATCCTCATTGAGCTAATGAGGGGACCTTATAGACCAATAGATTGAAGGTCCAAATGATATGAGATTAATTGATTACATTCTTTTAATCAAATTAATCAACATTCATTAACTGTCAGTCACTCCACTAAAGACCGACAGTTGAATTCTTCTCACTATAGATATGTTTATGTGTCCATTGGATATAACCAATCAAAAGTTCGTTGACCCTTCACAAATTGCACATAAGTACAGCTGGGTCAAATTACCGTTTTACCCCTATAGTTGCATCTAAGTTCTTAAGTACCACGGATCCCTCTAATAAACAATTAATCATAGTCCAACTATGATCAAACCCTCTTGGGCAAGGAGAGGGTGAGGTGCTTCATTGTTCAAGCCCTGGAATCAACCCTTAAAAGAACAATTTATCTTCTTACACTAACTATAGGAAAGAAGTGAATTTTTCTTGTGTAGGCGTGTTCCTAATTCCCCAATCAGACGAATCTCCAAAATGGTAGGCTTATTGAGTCGGCAAATCTGGCCACTCTCACCCATACAAATCAAAGGATCGCCCTTATAGGCAGGAGTTCATAACTCACTCAAGATTAAGGTTAAGTCACCAATGGTCATACTGGTGAAATGTAAGTCTCTTCTAGCAACAACATTATAAAGAGAGACTTAACTTTTAGTGGTCCAGTCTTTATACAAACTTTTTTGTAGAAGATATTCCCGCTCACATGTCTCCATAAGAATGATCAAGATCAGATCATTTGTAGTACTTTACAACAATTGTATCATTTACAAAGCGAGTCATATTAGTAATGTTACCAGGATAAGACACCCAATCTTATCCATATACTGCAGACCATTTAGGTTATCACTTAAACATGATCCACGTGTATGTCTCCACATACATGTTTAAGTTACATCAAATAACTTTGGATCTTAGGTTAATGGATTATTGCATATGTAATATAAAATTAATCAACTATTGATTCAATTAACATAAAACTACGAGGTTGTAGGGCATATGCCCCAACATGATTAGGATCAGATCATTTGTAGTACTTTACAACAACTGTAACAACTACGAAACATGTTGTATTCATAATTTCATCAAGATAAGGTACCCAGCCTTATCCATCTACTACGGACTGTTTAGGTTATCACTTAACATAATCCATCCGTATATCTCCATATAGTTACCGAAGATAACCTTGGATCTTAATGTATTGGTTTTGTGGGTTAATGCTACTAAATGTCAAATAAAATTCCTCTGGTTTTATTAGATAAATAAATTGATTGTATATTACAATTACAAACGACAGGACTCATGAGATTTAGGGCATAAACTCGAATAATTATAATATTTAAGATCAAGTTCGTAGATTATATTTACAGAAAGTCCATATCAACCTTAGAATCGTATTTTTCCATTCAAGAAATTTGGAGAAAAGTCAAGACGATTTAATCCAACTTAGTTTAAAGAATATTCCAATTGGTTAGAATATAACATTTCAAAGGATGTTGCATTTCCTTTATGTTGCTATTTGTTCAAACTAGAAGTAAGTGAAGCATCAGGAAGTGAATGTTTTGTTAGTGAAGGATTTCTAATTGAAAGAAAAAAGAGATTAAAAACTCATGTTGGTGGTCCTAATAGTGCACAAAATCAATCTTAGAGTAAATGTCAGGCTCTTTTGAAACAAAAACAACATATTAAGATTTTTTTAAATAGAATGACTTACCAAGCACGAGTTGAGTATCAAACTCGATTATGTGCATCAAATGATTGTACACGATTTTTATTACGACAAGGGTTTGGATTCCATGAACATGATGAGACTGATGATTCGAAGATTCAAGGTAATTTTCTTGAACTGTTTAGATAGTTGTGCAACCACAACAAGGATATTGAAATTGTGACTTTTAAAAATGTTTCGAATAATTTAAAATTGATTGCACCCGATATTCGAAAAGATATAATGAACTCAATTGCAGTAGAAATTGACAATATAGTTATAGGAGATATGAGTAACAAACACTTTTCTGTCTTGATAGAAGAATCAAAATGTATATCTTCAAAGGAGTAGATGTCAGTAGTATTACGATATGTGGATAAAAGTCATGTGATTGAACAATTTTTTGAAATCATACATGTCAATAATACAAGTGCTCTATCACTAAAGAAAGCTATTGATGGTTTTTCTTTTCTCAGCATGGGTTAAGTATTGCTAGTTTGCAATGCCAAAGATACGATGGAGAAAGTAATATACAAGGTGAGTTCAATGGATTTAAAGTACTTATTCTAAAAGAAAATGAATGTGCTTTTTACATGCATTGTTATTCTTATCAACTTCAATTAGCTCTCACAGCTATTGCAAAAAAACATGTGGAAATTGCTGGGTTTTTTTTTTAATCGTTACAAATGTGGTGAATATTACTGGAGCATCAACGAAACGTCGGGATATTCTACGAGGAAAACGTAGCATGGGAATTTTTGAAGCTCTAAATAATGGTGAAATATCAAGTGGTCAAGGATTAAATCTAGAGACAATGATTAAACAACCAGGAGATACTCGATGGGGGATCATATTACAAAACTTTAACGAGTTTTATTGTTGGGATTGGTGTCTCAAATCTCTTGTATTATCGTAGTTTGTAAACATTATATAAACAAATTGTTATTAATAAAATAATTGTTATTTTATGAGCATACACTCAATCCAATAAACTAAGATCCTAGGTTATTTTATGTAATTTAAATAAGTATGTAGAGACATACAGGTGGATCTTATTTAAATAATAACCTAAACGGTTTGTAGTAGATGGAAAAGGATGGGTACCTTATCTTGGTGACACTATGGATACGTCCTACTTTATAGACATTACAAGTATTGTGAAGTGCTACAAATGATTTGATCCTAATCTTTCATGTGGAGACATGTGATTGGGGGTATCCTATACAAAAAGTTTGTATAAGACCGGATAACGAAATGATTAGTCTCATTATATAACACCGTTAGTAGTAGAGACTTACATTTCACAAGGATGACCACAGGTGATGTGGCCTAAATCTTGATTTGTATGGGTGAGAGTGGCCAGATTGCCAACTCAATATGTCTACCATTTTAGGGATTCGTCTGATAGGGAGCTGGGAACAAAATTATACAAGACAGAATTCAATCATTCCCTGATGTCGGGATAAGTAGATAAACTGCTCCGTTAAGGACTGATTCCGGAGCTTGAACAATGTGGCCACACCCTCTCCTGGCCTGAATGAGACTTAGTCATAGTTGGACTATGACTTATTGTTCATTAGAGGGATCAGTGGTACTTAAGAAGTTAGATGTAAATAAAAGGGCAAAACATTAATTTTTGTCCAGCTATACTTACGAGCAATTTGTGAAGGATCATTGCACCGTTGACTAGTTATATCCAATGGATATCTGTAGTGCGAAGAGTGCAACTGTCGGTCTTTAGTGAAGTGAACGACAGTTAATGGATGTTGGTCAATTCAATTAAAGAGTTTAATTAATTATCAAAATACCATTGAAAATTCAGTCTACAGGTCCATGAGGTGCTCTCTGTAGCTCAACAGGGATTTATTGAGAATTAAATTTTAGATTAATTTGAATTGTTGAAATTAATTGAGGGAATTAATGTATTTGTTATATATAATATAAAGTATTTTGAGAGGAATTAAATATTATGATTCAAATATTAGTTATGTAGATGAGATTCATATAATTGAATTTAGTGTAAATATGATTTATATTAAATGTCATGTAATGATTAGCTTATATTCTATTTGGTACAATATAAAAACTGTAGGTTATATGCTATATTTGATATGACATATAGTGTATATATATAATAATGTAGTTATTGTATACATACATACATACATACATATAATTAATTAATTAATTAAATTAAATTATTTTAATTTAATTTAATTAATGGGAGGGAGTTACAACTTCCTCCCTTAATCTCTCTCAAAGTAGTACGTGGAACTAAGGGGTTGCAGGCAATTGTTTGATCTCTTTGTTTGTTTTCCAAGAAAAATACAGAGAAGGATATGGTTTTTTTCATCCTCCTCTTTTCCTATCTAGAATTCAAGCAAAACCCACAACTCTTGCTTGAATTCTCAATTCCAAGAGAATACAAAGGGTTCTCAAATGATGGTGCCCTTTTTGGGATTTTGAATTCAAGATCCAAATCAAAGTGTTCATGATCGTGGATCGAGGGAATTACACGAAGAAGGTGTTCTTCAAGAGTAAGTGTATTTTTATTCCCTATTTCTCTCAAATAAGCATGCTATAATTTTAGGTTGATAATGCATAATTGTTTTTTATGTTATATAGTTTTTCAATTCTGTGAAAACGAAATTTGGGACCGATCCCCACGTTGCTATACAGGGACTGTCACACCCCGTACCAGACTGCCCTCCTAACCTGGATGGAATGGTGACTGTAGCAGTTACCAACCCTTTTGCTGGCACTTACTGCCTATCTTCCTGTTAAATCTTGCTCAAACCCTGAATACATACGTAATAACCCAGAACTTAACACATTTGTATTACAGGGTTTCGCACCATTGTTTACATAGATAATACAACCTAGTGAGCCCCATCAAGAATACTAGTCACTAGACAGACACATGTGTACTAACTAATACAGGTCTTCAATTACGTTTCCTTCAACCTGTGTCTTGAGTGGCAGAGCAGCAGCAGAATAGTCTTTTGGGAACTGACCGCTACCTGAAAGAAAACATTTGAAAACATGAGCTAGAAGCCCAGTGAGTGACTTAATAAAATGTAAATCTCATGCTTAAACTGAAAGCTTGAAAACATAATTTTGGAACTTAAAATATACCATGCAAACGTATACATAAAATCATTTAAACCAATGTATCTGAAACCTGAATCTTAGCTGAGAATGAACATTCACTGCTCTAATTCCCAACGTCAAGCCAAGGCCATATGAGACTTTTACCTGTCCTGCTCACATTAACTGTGGCTAGAAGAGATCCCTACATCGATCTCTTTAAATATATCGATGGCCTCAAGCAACATCCTTAAAACATAAACGCTGATAACAACTTTTAAACATCAATGATCATCATTATTCCCTAGTTGAGAACGAGCATACACTGCTCTAGCTCCCAACGTCTATTATCGGCCAAGAGACCCATACCTCGGCCTCTCATTCAGACCTACCTACATACACATGGAGTTTTCTATGTACCTTCAACACCTTAGGTACATTTATTCAGATATCTTCCCTACCTTCAGTATCCCTATTCATTATATTAAGAAATATCAACGCATGTACTTTGGCAACCTTAGGTATTTAAAACATAATGCGTCAAGCTTTATTCGACCTTAGTTTTAACCCTAATGCATACTTCATACTTTGTGAAATAAGTTGGCTTAAAACATATTTAGACATGAAAAACATACTTGGAACACTCATATATTAGTAAACATCATGGGTTGATAAACATTCATAAACATTAGAAACTTTAAACTATCCTTCTAGCCTAAGAGAATGTATAACTGCCTTTATCCTTAGTTGAGAGTAAACTACTAGTTCTAACCCTCAATGTCAACCTTAGTCGAGGAAAACCCTCTTTTGCTCAGTCCCTCGACGTTGTATTACCTACGTGCATGTGGTTTTAACTGAGTACCGTCGTACTTTATGTACCTGACTAGGATACCTTCTCATTTTCCTTCAGTATCCTTAGGTACTTTTGCTCAGATACCTTCTCAAACGTCCTTCAGTATCGAGCTATTAAGATACCTTCTCAAATGTCCTTCGGTATCAATTTGGTCTGGTACCTTCTCGAATGTCCTTCGGTACCAAGTTGATCAGATACCTTCTCAAATGTCCTTCGGTATCACGTTTTAAGTAAAACTAGTCATAGACATTTACTTGAACACTAAGGCTTAGTGCTCAAATCATTATACTAATTCATCCATCATACCAGTTCATCATAAAAATGGAGTTACTTAAACATGCTAAAGGTATTCGAACAAGATAACATATTTAAATCATATCAATTCCATGGAAAGCATGTTTTACTTAGCATGAGTAACAGTTTCACAAATACGTTGCTTGGCGCTTCATTCAAACATTTAGCATAAGGAATATCTTCAAGAAATCTTAGTTTCTAAATCATTAAAACAGTAAGTCATCACATAGTCATTCACAGCTTGTTGACCTCTTAACGAGTTATATGCCTCTTCTAGCTCTTCTTGGCCTGGAAGGACATAATTCCCAGTTAAACTACTTAGAATTCTTAGCAAAATACCTCAAATAGTTCATTTACTAACGGAACTTTCATTATCAAAGACAACCTTACTATCAAGATTCTCCTCATGAGTGAGATCAAGCTTTCCTAGTGATACTCACTTACCAGCAATACCAACGATACCACTTACAGCGATACCAACGATACCACTTACTAGCGATACCAACGATACTACTTACCAACGATACCAACGATATTCACTTACCAGCGATATCAGCAATACCACTTACCAATGATACCAGCGATACCAACCCAATTTCTAGCGAGATTCAGCCTAATTTCTAGCAAGATTCACTTCTAGAGTGAGATCCTCATCACAAAATTAGCGAGATTTCCTTCATTAGCGAAGTCCTCATCACAAAATCTCGCTATAATCTCCATGGTGGACTGTTTGCTTGTTCCTCCCAAGCAACTGTCTGCTTATGTACAGATTCTCTATTACAACTTTAAAAATTCATAACTCAAAATCCAGACCTCTTTTGAAGAAACTTCCTTCTACAAACATGTTTAAATTGCGTTAGCAACATTACCTTAAAATTTAAGCTTAAACTTCCTTGTCGTTTAATCTAGAGATTCAAAACTTCATCGTTGGCCCCAATTCAAGTAGCTGCCTGCTTGTTCAACAATTCCCAGTTCAAACTTCAAAATTATATAACTCGATTTTCAGGCCTCATCTTAAAAAGCTCCATTCTACAAAGTTGTTCATAACTGAGTTAACAATATTACCTCAAATTTTTAGCTCAAAATGTTTTGTAATTCATCCTGGAGCTTCAATTCTTCATTGATGGCCTAAATTCACCTGTGAAACGAACCCTTCATCTTTTCTTTGCCCCTCCGGCCTTATTCCGACGAGTTTTCCAGTAGCCCAGCCACAAAAAATAGGCACATAGCGCTTTCAAATGCCACTGGAATTATACAAATAGCCTAAGTAGTTTGTCCAAACCGACCAAATGAATTCGATCTTCTTGCTTATATTACCGCCCAAAATCCAGCATGAACCCTCCTTGTGCCATCTGGCCCACTATTAGTGACGAAGGGCTAGGATTTAGCAAAACTTCTTTTGCTAACTTCACTCACAATATTACTTCAGCACTACACCTCACTAGATGGCATAGTCTAATTCATATGCTTATTATGTATTCCATCATCAAGCATAACCTTCCTTAGCCTAATCGGATTTAGTCCTACTTTTACACCTAGCTACCCAAGAGCCTATTTCTTCTTGCTTCCTTCTTCTACCCTTCCTAAGACATGGCTTCATTTAGCTCATTAGGAAAAATCTCATTACTTACTCTTACTTAATGTAATTAAGGTTCAAATTTTACACGGACCTTCATCGATTCCCTTCATTTATTACAATGTTCTATTCAGTAGTTGATGTACTTGAGACAAATTTTTCAAGATGAATCAAATTTAGAACAAAAATAGGAAGTGAAAATTCTATTAAATTCGATCTCGTAATTTGACTTTGTTTTCAATATACATTTCATGAAAAATATATTGGAAATCACAAATAACTTGTCTCAAGCATTAAAAAGAAAATATTTGAACATTGTGAATGCAATGATTTTAGTAAAATATTGTAAACAAATACTACAATCAAGAAGAGAGAGTTTGATTGGGATTCATTCTTGGAAATAGTTTCTAATTTATGCAATAGTCATGATATTGAAGTTCTTAAAATGGACGACATGTTTCTAGTTCAAAGACGACAAAGCCAAAAATCACAACCAATTACAAATTTCATCCTTACCTTGTTGACATTTTCCATGTTGTCATTAATATGTATTTCAAGAGTTGAATAATCGTTTTATTGAAACAAGTACTGAATTACTTTTCTGCATTACCCATTTGAATTTGAGTAATTCATTTGTTGCTTTTGATAGACAAAAACTTAGTCGACTTGCTTAGTTTTATCCAAGAGACTTCTCAGTTATTGAACTCTCTATCCTTGAGGATCAACTTCAAAATTACATTACCGATATGCGTTTAGAATCTACTGAACTAAAAAACATAGGTGATCTTGCAGTAAAAATGGTCATGACGAACAGAGATAAAATCAATCAATTAGTTTATCAGTTGCTCACTTTGGCGTTGATTTTACTTGTTACAATAGCTACTGTAAAGAGAACATTTTCTACTATGAAAATATTGTGAAGACTCGATTATGTAATCGAATGGGAGATCAATAGATAAATGATTGTCTTATAGAATATATCGAGAAAGATTTATTAGATAAGTTAGACAATAAAGTTATCATGGATCGATTTCAAAATACGAAAACTCGTAGAGGACAGTTGAATATGTATTCAATTAGTTAATGTATGGAGTTATGAATACTTTCTTTTTACCCTCTTTTATTACATAGTGTCCCCCATATAAAACTCTTAGACCCGCCACTATACATACATACATATATATATCTATATATCTATATATTATTAGAAAAAAAAAACTTTTACATTTTCTTCTAAATAAGTAAGAAATGTTGTATTTTTTTAAAAAATAATTATTAATATTAAAAAAAAACTTCACATTTCCTTCCTGGTAGGTTTCTTACAGGAAAATTGAATTTCCCCTAAGTTTTAATTTAATGTTTTTTTTTTTAACAATTCTAATTCCAAATTTTTCTAGTAAGTTTACGTTAGTTATATTAAACTTAAATTTACTAAAATTTCTATAAAAGGATAGCTAGATAGTTTTTTCTTAGTTTTTATTTTTTTTTAATTTACCATTCTTAGTTTGAGTTAAAAAAAATCTCACAATTTTTTCGTAAAAATTGGAATTTAATGATTTTTCCCAAAATTTTCAATTCATAAGGAAAATTTGATGTAAGAACTTTTTTTTACGGGAAAATTTTCAAATCCTTACAAGAAATTTCAACGATTTTTTTGTATGATCTAAAATTGAAGTTGGGTTTGCAAAGTTGTAATAGGAAAAGGTAAAAATGAAAAACACTTGAATGAGGGACAAAATAGTACTTTTACCATGTAAGGTCCTCTACTTAAAATCTCAAAATGTAAGAAAGAGGTTAGAAAAAGTAGCTTTAAAAAAAAAGGTTAGTTATGTAAGATGAAAACTATTTGGGTTAAAAATAACAATTTGCCAAAAATTGACTCCACAAAGAAGAGCATATATATATACCAAAAAGTGTAAAATTTATTAGGATGGTGGATTCATGATATATAAGAAATTTTACTTGAATATTAAATTATCACATTATTGATATAAAATTAAAGTTATCAGGATTTATCCACTTAAGCTATTGGGTAAATTGATGATTAAACTATACGAATAGGAGTTTTGTTCGATGCTTAAGCTATTAGGTTCATTGATGATTAATTATTGCATAAAAGTAAGATAGAGGTCTTGTGTTCAAACTGGTACAAATCTCCACCTTGACTTGAATTTTTTTATAGATAATAGATGTACCAGATTCAATATGTAATATATTGCCAAACGTACTTAGATTTCTCCTTCATGCCTCAAAATATCCAATGAGGAAACACTAACCATTAAAAAATATTTAGCAAGGCATTCCAACAAATTTCCACCTTGACTTGAATTCTCTTACAGATAATAAATGTACCAGATGCAACATAAAATATATTGCCAAACGTAGTCAGAATTCTCCCTTAAACTCAAGATGGTAGAATGACGAAGAACTTGAGCTTGTGAAGAAAGAATTTCGAATCAAATCAGCAGATCTGAACTAGAAACAGAAAACCTACAGACATACCAAATGCAATATAAATATATTACCAAACATACTCAGACTTCTCCCTCAAACTTAAGGTGGTAGAATGACGAACAATTTGAGTTTGCGAAGAAATTTTTTTGAATCAAATCAATAGATCTGGGTTGGAAACTTAAAACTTACGAACTTCTCGACTGGAAACAAAGATCTAAATAAAGATCTAAAAATAGAACCCACAAACTTCTAGGCTGGAAACAGAGACATTATATAAAGATATGAAAACAAAACCCACAAACTTCTAAGTTGAAAATAGAGACCTACATAAAGGTTTGAGAACAGATCCCACGAACTTCCAATTTGAAATTGGAAAAGAAAGATTCCACAAAGGCAAATTAGGCTGAAATTGAAAATTCCACAAACAAAAAATGGAGGCTTTATGAACTTGATAAAAAACACCACGAACAATCAGATCTGTGAGAACCACATATTAAAAAAAAAACAACTGAACTAAATCAAGTGTCGAAACCAAATCAAAATAACTGTTTGAACCAAACTGAACGAACTGGTTTGACTGAATTTTGTTTGAAAATGGAACAAGGACCCACAAAATTTATTTACCATAATTGCAAATAAACCAAAATTGGATCAACTTGAACCAAACCAAATCAGACCAAACCAAAATTCAGCATGATCCAATAGTTGACAAACTCCGGTAATCGACAACTTTATGGAAATTTTTCTTGAAAAAACTGAATTGCAGTGCAACATTAGATTTTGTTTAGCAACGATTACAAATAGAACCAGTGCTCAATGCAATGATCCAACCTTTCAAAATAAGACCCTATGTGTCCCCAACGAGCTGACCAAAATTTAACACAATCCAATGATTGAAATTGCAGCATCGATAACTTTGTGGAAGTTGTCCCTAAAAAATTGAACTATATTGTAGTTTTATAGATTCTATTCAGCAGCCACTACGGACAAACAGAGCTTAAAATGATGATCCAATAGTTCAAGTCGAGACGATATGTGTCTCCAATAGAGTGATAAAAATTCATTACGATCTAATGGTTAAAACTCTGACAATCGACAACTTTGTTGAAGCTGTCCTGAAAAGTTGAACTACACTACAATTTTATAGATTCTACTCAGCAACAACTATAAGATAAAATCAGAGTTCAAAACGACGATCAACCATTCAAAACCAGACTCTATGTGTCTGAAACAGTCAGACAAAAATTTAGAATGATCCGAAGATTGAAACTTCAACAATTGACAACTTTGTGAAAGTTGTCCTTGAAATATCGAACTACACTGCAGTATTACAAATTTTGTTTAGCAGCGATTATGGACAAGACCAGATCTCAAAATGACAATTCAATAATTCAAAACAAGCCCCTATGCGTTTCGAATAGGCTGACTAAAATTCAGCACGATCTAATGGTGAACACTCCGACGATCAAAAACATTGGTGAAGCTGTCTTTGAAAAATTGAACTGCACTGCAATCATTCTGGGTTTCCAATAAGAGTATTTTGTTCCATCAAGAACAGGAGGACATGTAGTGGAACCACTTTCCTTAATACCTTCCATTATCAAAGCATAAGTTAAAAGCTGACTCGCTCTGATACCAATTGAAGTTTTGGGAAATGGTTGTAAGCACTCAACGTATGTCTCACACAATGTCCTGGCACATTCACAGACAATAGCAAAAATAACGTAAAGCAAACTGAAACAAACACACCAAGTTTGTTAACCCAGTTCAACGATAAACCACCTACGTCTGGGGGCAGTATGCCCAGAAAAGATAATTCACTAATGCAAGAAAATCAAACGATAACAACGTTGTATTTATCTAGAAGGTAACAATATTGCAATGACACCTGTTCTTAAACGTTGTTAAACACCTAGACTCCCCCTATATGTGAGACTCCCTTTCTTGAACTTAGGCTCCCCCTAATTTTGTATGAACATCAGTGATGAGACACTTAGGTTCTCCCTACGTGAATGAGACTTCCTCACACGTTATAATATCTTTCCTTCTACTTATGAAATCCCTTCACAAGAGAACATAAAATCCCCATAAATACTGAGAACTCTCTTTTCGATGCAAAGCAACTTAGGCTTCCCCTAAGGCTTGAAAAATCCTTCTCGATGAACAAAGTCCTAGACTCCCTTTAAGAAAAAACAATCTTTGTTAAAAGTGATGAGAATTAACGAAGAACACATGGCACAAATGCAACACAGAGAACTTCTTTTGCAGTGCAAAGAGAAAGCTCTTACTGAATAAAAATGACAAATAATATGCTCAAATAATGAATGTAGCAGCAACCCTAGCAAACGATCTTCTTGAGCATAAATAGCACAGTGGAAACAAGGAAAATAATCCCACAGAAAATCGTTAGCCCATCAGAAAGGAAAATATTTCATAAGAATCTATAAAATGTGATAAATAAGGAAAGAAATATTCTGCTAGATCAACAATTGAAAAGATAACTTCTCAGACAAGATCCATCTGGGACTAGAGAAGAGACAACTCTAGAAAGGTTAAGAAAGTGAAGCCAGAGAATTTAACCAAATATGATTAGCCAATATCATATTTCTCTCAAACTCCCCCTTTGACTAAGATATATTTTGTTTAAGACAGAATAAAGTTAACACCACCAACCCATAATATCCATTTACAAGTGAAGGCATAAAAAACCAAAACTGATAATCCTTTAAAGAAGATAAAATCCAAAAGAACAAGTCAAATGTCCAACAAAACAACAAATTAGCCCAATAGCAGCAAAATAAAATCAACCACCTAACCAAGATCAACAGCATAAACAAGAAAACCAACAACCCAAAAACACAAACCAACTCCCCTTCTGTCTTAAAGAAAAGATATCAAGTAGAAGACCCGATCTAATATGAATCGACAACAGCCCATTTCATTATAGACAACAAAGTAGTAACCTTGTGCTTGCAATATGAAGCACGATTAATAACATCATTAAACATCGTAATCTCCATTGAAAGGAAATACATGACATGGAGACCAAAGTAAGACTTGACAAAGTCAACATTGGGAGCTTCTTCTGTTGTACCAGAAGAAGGTGGAGCAATATTCATAACATGATAACCTTAAAGTAGTTTATAGTTGAAATTCAGTAGACTAAGATTTGCACCGAGA
The DNA here is from genome assembly GCF_009727055.1 of Benincasa hispida. Classification (NCBI taxonomy): domain Eukaryota; kingdom Viridiplantae; phylum Streptophyta; class Magnoliopsida; order Cucurbitales; family Cucurbitaceae; genus Benincasa; species Benincasa hispida. The sequence goes on from NC_052350.1 coordinate 37,431,373, forward strand.
GGCTCATCAGCAGAAATGAGATTTGGCTTTTGGGACAGAAGAAGTCCATAAATCAGACAAGGATATGGGATTGGTAAACACAGGACCTGAGAACCAATGTGTCTTCAAAGCTGACCAATGACTAATGCCCCATAATCAAAGATTGCTCCTTTGCCAATCTAATAAAGCAATGTTGCCAAAGCAACGGAAAAACCAGAATGATAAGAATGATTCACAAACCAAATTTTTCAAAGAAGGAAGCAGTTCAGTTGTGTTAGGAGGAACAATATGACCAAGAAATTTATTTATAACCCCTGTAGTAAACATAAAACTATGGCCCCTGACATGAACTCTACAAAAATCAGGTGAGTTGACATCATCAAACGAAGGCGAAAGATTCACAATAAATTATCGCACAAGCTTCGGATAGAAAGATCCAAGATTCAACACCGTTTTCATCATATCCACCTTGACTACAAGTTCCATGATGTCAAGGCACTCTTAGGCCCTCTCAGGCCCTCTCAGGAAACTATTTCTCAACAAAAATTGTCCTTTTGACCACATACTTCCAAAATAGTGCACTTTCCTCCGATTGAATGAAAACACCATCCAGGGGAACATGAGAAACAATAGTAGAAGAGACCTTTTTCTTTTGACCCCGAGTAGAGGCGCAGGTGACAGGCCCGAGGACAAATTCAGTGTCATCGTCTGAACTACAGATTAAGCCTCACTCTCTAGATCGTTCAGAAACAACTTCAACATCCTCTTCATCAGAAATTTCTTTAAATAACTCAGAACTTGTCTTTGTGTCTTGAGCAACATCTTTCATCTTGGATAGATTTTGACTAAGGGGGATATCATCCTCATTGGAGGAATTAGATACATAAGATTTACTAGAAAGCTTGGCAGAACACTCAAATTTTCAACTTGATCATGCTCAATAGTAGTAGTTTCAGGATTTTCACCCTCAACGTGCACTTGACCAGTATGCTCACTAATAGGCAGCAAAAAATCGGACTCTAAACCATTTAACTATTTAATGTAGCATTATTAATGGACATAAAAACATTTTTTAAGCAACTAACACTTTTTTCAATCATTTTGAATTTCGCACTCAAGCAACAACATATCAGTAGTACCAAGCACAATAGCAGACATACTTCATCAATAATATCATAACTAACCATAGACTCATGAACAAAATGATCAATCTTTGCAGAGGGACTAGTATCATCTAAAGGAATATCAGTCCTAGACTTAGTGACAATTACATTTGTAGTAACAGAACTAGATACAACATCAACATCAACATCAAAATTCATTTTCTCAACAATAGAAGATACAGAAACCCTAACCTCTTTACTCGAAGCATGATCAAGTGACATATTTTGATCAGGAGTACGACTTACAACACAATAATTGGGATTAGACTCCAAAGAACTATTTGAAGAAGAACTTTGAGAGGTAGACTAAATTGTCTTACCAAATCCCATAAGAACAATCATAGTCAAGGCGGTGGTGGATAACAGATTAATCTTCCTTTTAACAGATGCTCGTGAACCCACATTAGACCTCTTCAGTTTTGCAGAATGAGAAGCAGCAAGATTGTCATTCAATGGTGAATGAACCCTTGCATGCAAATGCCATAAATGTTTGTTGTAGTGGAAGAGACATCGACTTCAACAACCTTCTTGCAATTAGTTTCATTCTTAAATCGCACCATCTTTTCCACTATTACATACGATCTCTTCCTGGTATTTACCATCAAATAAGAGCAATACACAAAGAAAAACACACAAGTAGTTGGAGCAACATGGGGAAGAAGATGAACAACCATATTGGAAGGATTTAGTACCTCAATTAAAAACAACCACCTACTTAAATTCAAATTTAAATTAATCTCATCGTTAAACTAACTTTGGGCCTCCACAATAGAACAATAAATGGGCTTAATGAGAACATCAACCCTCACCTACCAAATAAAATAGTTAAATGCTAATTACTAATTGATTTTTGGTCGAACATGTTCTAGAAAAAATTATTTATTCAACAAGCTCATGAATGAAATGATATCGTATATCTATGTGCTTGGTTTGACTATACTGAACAAGATTCTTCAAAATGTTAATAGCACTAAGATTGTCACAGTAGAGTGTCATGACTTCTTATGGAACATCATATTCCTTAAACATTTGCTTCATTCACATCAATTATGTACGGCTACTGTCTACTGCAATGCATTCAACTTCTGCAGTAGATAGAGAAACATAATTTTGTTTCTACTAAACCATGATATGTGATTCTTTCCAAGAAAGGAACATCTTTCTGAAGTACTTTTTCTATCCTCAGAATTCTCTACCCAATCAGCATCACAATAACCAATAAGATAGTCACATGTGTCAAAGGTGTACAATAAACCATAGTCACAAGTTCCATTGATGTACTTGATTTTTCTGTTCATACCAAGAATATGATAGGAATTGCGACAAGATTGGTAATGAGCACAGACTCCAATAGCAAAGGTTGTATCAGGTCTATTGGCAGTGAAGTACAATAGGCTACGAATGCTACTTCTATATAAGCTTCCGTCAACACAATCACCATTTACATATATGGACAACTTAGAGTTTGTGGGAGCAGGGGTTCGATTGACTTTTGTCTTTTCAAGCACAAACTTCTTCATAATACTTCAAAGCATACTGGCTTTGAGAAATAAATATGCATTCGTCGAATTGTTTAATTTGGAATGCAAAAATATAGGTTAACTCACCTACCATACTCATTTTAAACTCTTTCTTCATCTATTCAACAAAAAGATCAACCATTTTCTGAGACATTCCACAAAAAAAATGTCATCAACATATATTTGAATAATAACAAAGTCTTTATCAGATTTTTCACAAACAGAGTTTTATCGACTTCTCCTTTACAATAACCATTCTCAAGAAAAAGAGTTAACTGCTTGTATCAGGCCTTAGGAGCCTATTTAATGCCATAAAGAGTTTTTTTTAGCTTGTAAACATCATCAGGGTGGAAAGAATCAACGATTCCTTTAGGTTGTTCAACATACACTTCTTCAGACAAGTACCCATTTAAGAAGACAATTTTCACATCCATTTGAAACAGTTTTAATTCTAACAAGCACGAGACACCCAAAAGTAACCTGATAGCTTCAAGTCGTGCCACAAGAGCAAAGTTTCATCAAAATCAACTTTTTCTATTAATGAATATCCTTGAGTAACTAAACGAGCTTTATTTTTTGTCCCATTTCAACTTTCATCAAACTTATTTTTGAAGATCTACTTTGTTTTTATAAAATTCACATCATCAGGATGAGGGACAAGAGACCAAACATCATTTCTCACAAATTGGCCGAGCTTCTTCTGCATAACATTCACCCAAAATTCATCAAGAAGAGCTTCATTGACATTCTTTAGTTCAATCGGGAGGTAAAACAAATGTTGCTAATCATCTCAAGGTAGTTAACTTTGTCTTTTCTTTCTGGTCAACACACCTTCTTCTAGGTTATGAATAATGTTAGAGACATGATGTTTTATTCGAACCCTACTGAAGAGTTGTCTCTCTCGTTGACTTCACAATTTTTAATCACATCATGACAATTTTCAATTTGGCTATCAGAGCATTTTTCTTGGCCATAGAGCAATAACAGGTAAAGCATCATTCTCCTCTTCCACAGAGACAAAATATAAACTATTTATAGCATTATCAATAACAACATTTATAAACTCCATAACATATCATGTGTGTTTTTTAACACTCGGTAGGCCCTACGATTTGTGGAATAACCCCAAAACATGCATTCGTGGGATTTGGGATACCATTTCCTTAAGTCTATATCATTCAAGATATAACATCGACGACCAAAGATATGAAAATATTTGACATTAGGTTTTCTCCCGTTCCAAATTTTATAATTCATGCTGCAGGAATCCAGATGCAAGGCAACACAGTTGTGGATATGACTAGTTGTGTTCAAGGCTTCAACCCAAAAGTGTAAAGGTAAATTTTTGGCATGAAGCATTGCTCGAGCCATCTTTTGGAGAGTTCTATCTTTTCGCTCAACAACCCCATTTTGTTGAGGGGTAATGGGAGCAGAGAACTCATGATGAATACTCGCGAAAGTGAAAAAAAATCATGAAAGTACGATTGGAAACCATATGGGATACCTGTTTATGAGCCACATGAATTTGGTTACTAGCTTGACAGTCACCACAAATTGTTTCATTTGAGAGTTGCAAAGAAGGAAGACAAAAAATATTATTCTTTGAAATAGCCTTTTGAATAGATTTCGTACTCATGTGCCCAAAATTCTTGTGGCACAACTTGCTTCCTCTTAACGAGAGAGATGACAGACCTGCGATGTATCATTAGGGGACCATAAATAATAGTTATCAGAAGAGCGTAGACCTGTCATGGCAAGAGCCTTGGCATCATATGTCACAATACATCTGTCTTTGAAAAACTTTATGTTTAGTTGATCACATAGCTGACTAATATTAATAAGATTCGTTGTAGGCCATTCAACCAACATCACATCATTGAGAGAAGGTATACCAAGAAAATGCCATTTTCTTTTTCGAATAATTTTTCCAGTAGCTCCACCCCCATAAGTAGCATGTTTGGAACTCACAGGTTTGAGGTCAGCAATGTAGCTCTTTTCTCCAATCATGTGTCTAGAGCTGCTATTATCAAAGAACCAGTCTTCCTTAGCTGAAGACCTAGGGGAAGTTAGAACAACATTGCATTTGTGTTGGGCCTCTTCAATCCTTCATACTTGTGTCATTTGAGGAGAGTTATATCTGCTAGAAGATGACATAATGGGCATGTTAGATGATCTATAAGGAGATCCATGTTAAAAGTAGATAGAACTCTTGTGTCCTTTTTTTCCACAGTAATGGCAGATCTACACTTGTTTAAACTGATGATTGTGCTGATTGTGCCCCCTTTTTGTATTACTTGTATTGGTTGTTCCTGACTGTTTCTCTTGATAACCGTAGGCCAGCATTGCCACTGGGAGATTTTACATCAGGCAAGATTTTGTCTAACATTTTTATCCTGAATCGAGCATTCTAACAGACTTAGACATAGAGTCTTTCTTAGCCTTAAGGAGTTTTAGTTCACATTTTAAATCAGCAACTGTAGATATAAGTGTATGATTGTTAGCCAACAAAGATTCAATCCTCTCCTTTTGAACGTCAAGAACCTTCAGGTCGTCATGCCATTTGTTAAAGAGTGCTTGATAGGAAGAATCAGATGAGATAGGGTTATTTTCACTATTTTCACTCCTAAAAAACACATCAAAATCAGGATTCTCGTAAGATGAAGTGTCTGCAGAGATGTTACTGACAAGTGTCTTGACATCCACATCAGATTTACTATTCCCATCAGAATCATCATTAGACCAGGTTAAGATATAACTTTTATTCTGCCTTTTTAAAAAGTTTGGGCATTCAACTTGGAAGTGACCAAGACCTTCACATTCTCATCATTTTAGTGACTTTTCTTTATTTTGAACATTGGTAGAGCAGTCTTATCTGGATCCCTCCGAAAATTTTGAGGTTTGTGTTGTTTAGGGGAAAATTTACTTCCTGATCTGATATTTTGAGAACCTGGATTATCTGGATCCCTCCGAAATCAATGAGAACTCCCTTCTCGATGCAAAGTAACTTAGGCTTCCCCTAAGGCTTGAGAAATCCTTCCCGATGAATGAAGTCTTGGACTCCCTCTAAGACCAAACAATCTTCCTGAACAGTGATGAGAATTAACAAAGAACATAACACCATGAATGCAACGTAGAGAACTTCGTCTTCACTGCAAAGAGAAAGCACTTACTAAATAAAGCTGGCACACAATATGCTCAAACAATGACTATAGCGACAACCCTGGTAAATGATCTTCTTAAGTATAAATAGCACAACGAAAACAAGGAAAATAATTTCACAGAAAATTGTCATCTTATCTTAAAGAAAAATATTTCATAAGAAATATTCTATAGAATATGATAAATAGGAAAATAAATATTCTATAGAATTAGCAACTGGAAAGGCAACTTCTGAGACAAGATCCATCTGGGACTAGAGAAGAGACAACTCCAGCAAGCTCAAGAAAGTGAAGCCAGGGAACTTAAACAAATATATTTAACCAATATCATATTTCTAACACGAGGCATTCCAATGGGCTTGAAGAAAGTTAGATGGTTTGATGAACTATGTATGAGAATTTTATCAAACCATAAAGGCTGTTTTTGAGGTTTTATCAAATCATAAGAATTAAACTCTAACTTTTAAAACCGTAGGGACTAAATTCTAATTTCTTTTTCTAAACCATAGGGATCAAATTTGTAATTACGCATAACTTTTTTTTAAATAAAATTATTTAAATTAATAATTAAGTTTTTGATATAAAAAAGAAAAAAAAAAAACTTCCAAACTAAGTTATCTTGTTATTTGTATTCATATTCATATTGAGATTAAAATTGATGATTGATTCTAAAAAGTAGATCACTAGTAAATTTGCATAATAGATCACGAGGTCAAATAACATACATAGAAGAATCTAGCTGGCTTCCTTGAGGGACTAGCTTCTTTTGGGCTACAACTAACCATTAGGAGACGGTGCCGTGTGGTTAAGGCCGATCTGAGGTCGACCAATTCCAGCCATGGCTGACCCTAATGTGGACAATTTCATGAAGGCATCGGCCATTCTTGGCTCAAGGCCGCCTCATGAAGGGTTGGCTTCTCGACCCTCAAAGGTCATGGTTAGCCCATCGTATTCCAGCCTCTCTCACTTGAGCAAAGGTCTCACTTAAGATAAACACCGAGATTTTATTCTAAATATCATGTAATTTTTTCAAATCTTATATCAAACTTTCCATCTTTTCAAATCTTCTCTAAATTTTGTAACATCTTCCCGGTCTTATATCAAATCTTACCCAATCTTTTGAAATCTTATCCAAATTCTCAAATCCTACGCCATATTATTCTTTTCCATAACTATTCAAATTTATAAATAGATTTACCAAATATCCAAATAGATCTCGTGGTGATTGCAGTGTAATTTTTAGATTTTGAGAAAGATCAAATTTTGAAAAATATTAAGTTATAGGAAAGATATACATACTTGGTTTTCATTTTGGCTGAGTTTTCATTGAATTCTTAACCAGAAAGCCCAAAAAAACGATAGTTTGGATGAACAAGGAAAAAAGGTTAAAATTTTATTAGAATATCGGGATCAATCTCCGCCAAAAATGATCGAGAAAAAACTCACTTCAAGGAGTTCTCTAAAAGGGTAATAGTTGTGAAAGATGAAAAGTTTTTAGGTTACTACTGACAATTTTCCAACTAGAAAAGATATGACCAATGTAAGTATATAGCTAAACTCGCATAAAATATATACTATCAATTTTGAAGTTAGAGATTCAAAACTTCCCACGGTTGGAAGAAAATAGAAAAGATAAGTTTTTTTTTATATATATATAAAGGGTTATTTTCAAATATAGAAAAATGAATCAAAATATTTACTAATATAGTAAAATGTCATTGTCTATCAGTGATAGACACTAATAGATACTGATAGAATACTTTCATCTATCATTAGTAGACACCGATAGACACTGATAATAATCTATTAATGTCTATTTGAAAAATATTTTCGGTAGTTTAATATTTAAAATAATTAAAAGAAAATCCACTAAATTTTTTCATCTTTTGACTATATTTTGAATGGGGAGGTATTTTTTTAACCATAAAAGAATGCCCGCAACAATTTTATTTTATTAGTTTTTTCGCATGTCAATCCTCCTTCTAACCAAAGAATTTTCTGAGAAGGAGAACCATTGTGTGGGGAAGACGACTATAATCTTTTACGGAGGTGTTACATTGATTACACCGACTTCAACATGTAATGAACATTTAAGCTTTTACTAAATAGAAATAAAGATTCAAGGAATTGAGGCCTCATTTAATCTCCCTTCATTTTTATGTTTTTTATTTTTTAAAAATGTATTTGTTTTTCGACGACTTTTTAGGTCTAGTTTAGTAACTATTTCGTTTTTAGTTTTTGTTTTTGAAAATTAAGTCTATAGATATTATTTTCATCTCCAAATGTATTTATTTGTTATCTACTTTTTATCAATGGTTTAAGAATCCAACCCAAATTTTGAAAACTAAAAAAATTAGGCCTCGTTTGGTAATCATTTTGTTTTTTTATTTTTGTTTTCGAAAATTAAGTGTATGGACACTACTTTTACCTCTACATTTCTTTCCTTTATTATCTACATTATACAAATGGTTTAAAAAAACCAACCCAAATTTTGGGAACTAAATAAAGTAGTTTTCAAAAAGTTTTTTTGTTTTTGAAATTTTGCTAAGAATTCAACCATTATACTTAAAAGAAAGATGCAAATCATGGTAAGAAATGTGGATGATATAGGCTTAAATTTTAAAAACAAAATGGTTATTAAACAGGACCTTAGCTTTTAAAAACTTGTTTTTGTTTTAGGAATTTGACTAAAAATTCAACAATTGTACTTAAAGAGATGCAAATCATTATAAGAATTGGGAGAGAAAATAAACTTAATTTTCAAAAACTAAAATAAAAAACGAAATTGTTATGAAAGGAGACCTTAGTATATAATCTTAAAATCTAGATAACAAAGTATATAACAATCAACAAATCTAAAATAAACTTCTAATAATTAGATTGATTAGTTTACGTTAAAATCAAAGTCAGTTCTTTTAAAACGAGTTGTAAGTATATGTTTTAATTGCTTTCTTTAATACACTCGTACCCCCTTGATTGATAGTTGAATTTATTTAGGTTCAGTAACAAATTAACCATTCTCGTGTGGACATAATACTTTATACACTAGACTACCATACTATAATTCCAAACTTTTCGACCACTTGAAAAATAAGACTAAATAACACATATCTAGTTAAAAACTCTGTCTACATTGTCTACTTCAAACTCTAGTCTATATTTCTATTAAGCTTGATACTTGCGTATATTAGTTAGATGTACAACTTGTCTAATGCTAGCTCCTCCATCATTTTCATGGTATTCAATTTCTTGCTCATCCCTACCACTATCATAGTCTAAATGTTCTAAATGATGAAAATATATAATTAGAAGATTACATATTTTAGATTCCATTTTAGTCCTAATTTTATATTTTGGTTTCGAACTTATAAAATGTCTATCTCAACATCTAAGCTTTAAGAAAATAATCACTAGGATGCATTTGATTAATGAAATGAAAGTAATATTTCAAAGCAAGAGATTCAATAAAAACATACTAATATTTCACTCTTAAGTGTTTTCGAATTAACTTGCGCATGTTTTGCATCAAACTTACAAACTAGGCCTCAATCTATAAAGTTGTTCAAAATGTTTTCATTAATATAATATCAAAAGCAAACTTACAAATTAGGTCTCAATTTAGACCTTTAGGACAAAAATCATCTCTGACAAAAAAAAAAAAAAAGGTCCAAAACTGTGTTGATATCCCAAAATAAGACAAAAGTTGTTTATGAAGTATAAAATAAGCTCAAAGCATACAAATCAAGTCTTCAACAGTCTTTTACACTTTCTTTGCAGTTTGTTATGTAACTACTTGTATCAGCTCAAAGTATAAATATGCATCATTTACATTTAGTAGTGTAATCTTTAATAAGCTTACAAGAAAGCTACAAGATCTGTAAAGAAAGTGACTTAGCTCTTGAATAATAAAAGTTCTTCTCCTTCCCATGGATGTAGGCACTCCATTGTCGAACCACGTACATCTCTGTGTAGCTCTTTTTCCCTTCTTCCTCTTTATCACATTGCATGTTTCATCTTCTTCTTCATTCACACAGCAAACTCACACAAACAATAAGAAAGAGAAGAGGGTTAGAGAGCATTTCTGTAAACAGAAGACTAAAACGAGAGAGAGAAAGAAAATAAAATTTGTTTGTTATTTTTCTTTCCCATCAGAAAGTTGTGTCTCTTCCATCAGGCAGTGAAAGTGGTATTCACCACGTGTTGCACATCAGCTGGAAGGTCGTGGAGCAACCAGAGCCAAGCAATCTACCTACCAAAGTTTTTGGGGCAAATTAATTAGGGCTTTTGTTCATGGATCTGTTCAGCTGAACCCATTTCATCATTTGGGCTTTTTCTTTATTCAAGAAATTAAGTGAGCAGACCCAACAAAGTAGTATCAGAGCAAAAGACTTACAAGATTGCAATTCTTGAAGATTCAAGATTCAAGTTTCACTCCAAGATGTCAATAGCAAGATTCGAAGTAGAGAAGTTCGATGGTAAAGGAGATTTTGGCCTATGGAAGTCCAAAGTCAAAGCAATTCTTGGCCAATAGAAGGCTTACAGAGCTCTCCTTGACCCACTACACTCTTAGCCTCAGTGACAGCTCAAGAAAAAGAAGATTGGGAGCTGGCAGCTTATGGTACGTTAGTCCTAAACCTTAGTGATAATGTTTTAAGCTAAGTTTTAGATCAAGAAACAGCCTATAAGATATGAACTAAATTGGAAGACTTATATATTACAAAGGATCTTCCTAGTAAAATGTATCTTAGGGAGAAATTTTTTACATTTAAAACAGATTCATCAAAGTCTCTAACTAATAATCTAGATGAATTCAAGATAATTGTTGTTGAATTCAAAACCTTAGGAGAGAAACTTGGGGATGAAAATGAGGCCTATGTACTTCTTAATTCTCTGCTTGAACCCTATAGGAAAATAAAAAATACTCTAAAATATGGAAGGGATAACATAAATACTGATACAATAATATCAGCTTTAAGAACTAGGGAGCTAGAGTTACAAACTGACAAAATGGATCATCCTAGTGGTGAAGGGTTATTTGTTAAAGGAAATTTTAAACCAAATCACTCAAAGGACAGAAAACCACATAATTCGGAAGAAAATAAGCCTAAACAGAAAGTAAAATATAAGAATTGCAAAAAAAAAAGGACATTTAATCAAAGATTGTCTTATTCTTAAAAGGAAGAACCAAAAGAAAGAAAAAGACTCTAAAGGTAAATAGCCTGAAGCTTCTGTGGTAGAAGGATCTTATATCTACTCAGATGCTCTAGCCTCAACCTTAGATAAATCCAACCATGTAAATCCCCTAGGAAAACCTGATTGGAGTCTAGATTTTGGATGCACCTATCACATGACCTCTATGAGACCATGGTTCAACACCTATAAAGAAATTGAAGTAGAAATTATTTACATGTGAAACAACCAAGGCTGTAAGATAGAAGGCATTGGCTCTGTTTCTATGAAACTTAAGGATGGAACTATTAAACTTCTTAGAAATATAAGATATGTTCTACTTCTTAAGAGAAACCTAATTTCCTTAGGAATGCTTGATGCAAATAGGTGTGAATACAGGGGCAAAGGAGGAACCCTTGAGGTGCTAAAAGACTCTAAGGTAATACTTGTTGGGGAAAAAGTAAATGACTTATTTGTGGTTAAAAGAGTTGAAATGATGACAGGGGCATATGTTGCCACCACAAATGAGATCACTGAGGTTGATGTTTGGTACAAGAGATTATCTCACATTAGTGCTAAAGGCCTAAAAGTCTTATCTAAGTAAGGGATTTTACCTAAAGGTCTCTCATATAATCTAACTTTCTGTGAACATTGTGTTTTAGGAAAGGCTACAAGAAAAAGTTTTACTAAAGCACAACATACAACAAAGGCTATCCTAGATTATATTCACTCAGACCTATGGGGTCCAGCTCCTATACCTAGCCTAAGTGGCTCAAGGTATTTACTCTCTTTCACTGATGACTTCTCTAGAAAAAGCTGGGTTTACTTCCTTAAAACTAAAGACGAAGTGTTTGATAAGTTTAAGGAATGGAAACTCATGATAGAGAAGCAAACTTCGAAAGAAATTAAATACCTGAGAACTGATAATGGACTGTAATTTTGTAGTGAAGAGTTTAATAAGTTTTGTACTTCAGTGAAGAGTTTAATAAGTTTTGTAAAGAAACAGGCATAACTAGGCATAGGACTATTAGATTTACTCCTCAACAGAATGGAGTTGCTGAGAGACTTAATAGAACAATCATGGAAAGGGTTAGATGTCTTCTTTCAGATGCTATTCTCAGTGAAAAGTATTGGGCAGAGGCAGCAAGCTACACTGGTTTCACCTTAAATAGGTGTCCTCATTCCTCCCTAAACTTCCTAACTCCTGAAGAAAAATGGACAAAACATCCTCCTAACCTAGATAATCTAAGGGTATTTGGATGTGTTGGCTATATACACCAAAGTCGGGGAAACTAAAATCTAGGGTAGTGAAGTGTATGTTTGTTGGGTTCTCAAAAGGTGATAAAGGCTTTAAGATGTAGAATCCTATTGAGAAAAGATTTGTTGTAAGCAGGGATGTTACTTTTAGAGAGAAAGGATGTTTATGAAAAAGGAAAAGACAACCTGTAAAGTTTCTAAAAGCCCTACTACTGCTAGGATTGAGGTGGAGGCACCTAAAGATTCATCCACTAGCCAGAACCCTCATAATGAAACTGAAGAAGAAGAAGAAGAAAACTCAGGTGAGTCTATTGAGCATACTGAAACTCAACCTGATTTGAGTCAGTACTCATTAGCTAGGGATAGACAAAGAAGACTGATAGTTTCTCCAGCTAGGTATACTGAAACTAATTACATGAACCTAGTTCTAAATGCCACAATAGCTTCTAGTGACCAAGAACCTGCTACTTTTGAAGAGGCAGTGAGTTGCCCAAATGCTAGGTCTTGGATTGAAGCTATGTGTGAAGAAATGGAATCACTCAGTGTCAACAACACTTGGACCTTAGCCTCTCTTCCTAAATGATGGAAGCCTATAGCTTCCAAGTGGATATATAAACTAAAGAAGGGTTATAATAAAGAAGAAAAACCTAGGTATAAGGCTAGTTTAGTGGCTAAAGGATTCACCTAAAGGGAAGGCATAGACTATTCTAAAATTTACTCACCAGTAGTAAAGCAAACCTCTATCAGACTTTTGCTATCTCTAGTTGCTCATTACAACCTTGAATTAGATCAACTAGATGTTAAAACAGCTTTCCTTCATCGAAATCTATAAGATGATATCTATATGGTACAACCTAAAGGTTTGAAGAAAGAATAAAGGAAGATCTTTATTGTCTCCTAAACAAATCTATATATGGTCTTAAACAGTCCCCTAGATGCTGGTATAGAAGATTTAATGACTACATAGAGAGTATTGGGTTTCAAAGAAATACCTATGATATTTGTTCTTATGTTAATTCAACTACCTATAAGGAAAAAGTCTATTTACTCCTCTATGTAGATGATATGTTGCTAGCTGGGAAATCTAAGGAGGATATAAAACATGTCAAAGATCTCCTAAAGAGAGAGTTTGACATGAAAGACTTGGGATTGAAATAAACAGAGATGGGGCTTTCTCTATCCTCACCATCAGTCAAACAGACTACTGTGAAAAGGTTATTAAAAGGTTCAATATGTCTAATGCTAAGCCTGTTACTATACCTATTGTTAGTCATTTTAAACTCTCCTCTAATAATTCACCTAAGGAAACAAATATAAAACATTTAACTCAAATGCAATTAATCCCTTACAACCAAGCAGTAGGCAGTTTAATGTAACTAATGATATCTACTAGACCAGGCTTATCCTATTGTACTAGTCTTGTCAGTAGATACATGTCTAACCTTCGAAAAAGGTACTGGGAAGCAACAAAATGGATATTAAAATACCTAATGTGGTCTAAACAATCTAAATTAACATATCAAAATATAAAAGAAACAGAAGTAGAGCTATATGGATATGTTGATCCAAATTTTGTAGGTGACCAGGACAAAAGGAGGTCATTAACAGGTTATTTATTATTATAAGGTCCAAATTTACTATGTTGGAAAGCAAATCTTCAGTCAATCACAACCCTATCTACTACTGAAGCAGAATACATGGCATTATCATAAGCTATAAAAGAAGCATTGTGGTTAAAGGGGTTGATGAAGGACTTTGGTATCAATCAAACAGTAGTTAAGATCTACTGTGATAACCAAAGTGCCATTCTCTTTCCAAAAACCCTCAATACCACTCAAGGACCAAACACATAGATATAAAATATCACTTAGTAAGGGACAGAATAGAAAAAGGTGAAGTCGAAGTTCACAAAGTCCATACCACTGAGAATGTTGTTGATATGCTTACCAAACCTGTTTCAAAGCTCAAGCTCTCAAACTGTCTTGGTCAGATCGGCTTCTAGCTACCTAAAAAAGGATAAAGACAAGTTAGATCTGGAAGGAGAAAAGCTTGCATGTTGAGCTTAAGGTGGAGATTTGAAGTATAAAATAAGCTCAAGCATACAAATCGAGACTTCAACAGCCTTTTACACTTTCTTTACAGTTTGTTATATAACTACTTGTATCAGCTCAAAGTATAAATATGCATTATTTACATTTAGTAGTGTAATCTTTAATAAGCTTACAAGAAAGCTACAAGATCTGTAAAGAAAGTGACTTAGCTCTTGAATAATAAAAGTTCTTCTCCTTCCCATGGATGTAGGCACTCCATTGCCCAACCACGTACATCTCCATATAGCTCTTCTTCCCTTTTTCCTTTTTATCACATTGCATATTTCATCTTCTTCTTCATTCACACAGCAAACTCACACAAACAATCAAAAAGAGAAGAGGATTAGAGAGCATTTCTGTAAATAGAAGACTGAAACGAGAGAGAGAAAGAAAATAAAATTTGTTTGTTATTTTTATTTCCCATCAGAAAATGGTGTCTCTTCCATCAGGTAGTGAAAGTGGTATTCACCACGTGTTGCACATCAGCTGGAAGGTTGTGGAGCAACCAGAGCCAAGAAATCTACCTACCAAAGTTTTTGGGGCAAATTAACTAAGGCTTTTGATCATGGATCTGTAGCTGAACCCATTTCATCATTTGGGCTTTTTCTTTATTCAAGAAATTAAGTGTGCAGGCACAACAATTTATAATATAACTCTACAAAAAAAAATAAAAAATTATAGAGTGTTTGGACCACCAACTTGTAGTTAGTGGCCACGCTCACCCATACAAATAAAAGGACCGCCCTTATCAATAGAAGTTCACAATTCACTCAGGATTCAAATTATGTCACCTATGGTCATCCTGGTGAAATGTAAGTCTCAATTATGAACGACATTATATAATGACGTTAGTCATTTCGTGGTCCAATCTTATACAAACTTTTTTGTATATAATACTCTCGCTTACATGTCTCCACATAAATGACTAAGATCATATCATTTGTACCACTTTACAACAATTGTAACATCTACAAAACGGGTCATATCCGTAGTGCCATCAGGATAAGGTACCTAGCCTTATCCATCTACTGCAGACCGTTTAGGTTATCATTAAACATGATCCACCCGTATGTCTCTACATGCATGTTTAAATTACATAAAATAACCTAGGATATTAGTTTATTGAATTGAGTGTATACTCATGAATAACAATTATTTTATTAATGACGATTTGTTTATACAAAGTTTACAAACTACAAGAATACAAGAGAGATTTATGACACCAATCCAAACAATCTCCCCCTTGTCATAAAGTTTAGGGAGCCAAATGTACAACACAAATAAAGTACAAAATACAATAAACTAGGGCATACACTATACACAGTAACATCTCCCATTTGCCCTAGATAATATGTCGCATATCTCGTAGACCTAGACTTTGTAGACGACCCTCAAACACTTTAGGTGATGGAGTAAACATGCATAAAGCGGAAGCTAACAGAATCATTAAGAACACTAATTACACTTAATTTGAGTATAAAGCATGATAGAAAAAAACAGGGTTTAACACAGAAAAGGGTTTAAACAATTTATACCTTTGAAGAATTCTCCTTAACCCTTGCAAGTTCCACGACATTGACCTTCAATATCTTGAGTAGACCACCAAAAGAGTCTTTTCTACGATTCTCAGCCTTGGATTTAAGTAGTGGAACTCATAATTGAGAAGGATTGAGAGGGTTTTTTAGACCTTGAGAGTAAAAACTGGTTTTTGCTGAAAAATCTCAGAAAATCAGAATGCCACCCTTTGAATTCTAAAAAATTGAAGTCTTTATTCAATTAATCCATGCAAGCACTTAATCTTTAAGCATTTTGAAACTTGAAAATCCATTAGCTAAGTGGCCTAGGTGTTGAAATGTGGAGAAATCCACTCAAAATCACATTTTTGGGATATATCCACTAATATTTCCATTTTTCAATTTAAATTAATTTAATTTGAGAATAAAATAAATATTAATTCAATTTCTGTAAATTGAATTTAAAAATTGAAAAAATTGATTTAATTTTAATTATAAACAAATTTAATTAATTAATTAAATAATAATTTAATATCAAATATTAAATTAATAAAACATCTAATTGAAACATGAATTTTATTCATATAATCAATTTTTAAATCATTGTTTAAATATTTTGAACTCTCTAATTATGTTTAATTTAAACATAATTAAACGTTAATTATATCGAATATAATTATCCAAATCCTAAAAATTGAATTTGAACATTTCAAATTGCAAATCCTAATTTCAAATTTGAACACTTCAAATTTACTCAATATTCTACTCCAAGGTTTAATCTTTTACGAGCTAGTAGAGGGATCTTATGGACCTACAAATCATGATCTCCAATAATTTGAGATTAATCGGTTAAACTCTTCATTCCGAATTAATCAATATTCGTTAACCACAAAGATACACCACTATAGCTCGATGGTTGCACTCTCCTCACTGTAGAGATATTTCTGTCCACTTGATTTAGCCATAATCAGTAAGTCGACCCTTCATTAGTTGTTTGTAATAACGGCTAGGTCTAATACTGTTTTACCCCTGAAATTATATCTTGCTGCTTAAGTTCCACTGATCCTCTAATGAACAATAGGTTTGTGATCCAGTCACTAAACTGAGTTCCCCTCGGGCCAATGAAAGGGTGAGGCCCCTTGTTCAAAACCTGAAATCAATACTTAAAAGAACAGCCACTTTTCTATCCCTAGAGATGGGTAGGAGTGAATTTTGTCTTACACCCTATGTCCTCAGCTATCTACCGGTCTTACCCCTGAAATAGAAGGCTTATTGAAGTGGTGCTATTGAGCCAACCCTCATTTATGAAAATCTAAGGATAATCCCCAATAAATAGGAGTTCATAATTAGCTCAGAATGAAGGTCGAGTTACCTAGGTCATTAATTTGAAACAACCAATCTTAAATAGTAAACAACATTATAAAGTAATAGTGACATATTTCTTGGTCCTGGTCTTACACAAACTCTTTACATAGGACGCCCCAATTTGCATGTGTCCACATGAACAATTCATATATTATAGACCGTTTTGGCTATTCACTCAAACTCAATCCATCTTTATGTCTCCACATAAAGTCCAAGTATTCATGTAATAATCATAATTCTTAGTTTATTGGATTTAGTCATTACATGTGCAATTTACAGACTCAACAACAATTTTATTGAATAAATATCAATAACATCTTTATTTCAAATAGAATTTGTTTGACATTACAAACTGCGAATTTTAGGACATACAATCCAACATTAGCCATGAGAGCCTTTGTAAATGAATCAACAACGTTGGTGCTCTAAAGTAATCTTCATGACAATCACGTCACCTCAAAGCACTATTTCCCAAATCAAGTGATATTTTTGTTCAATGTGTTTCCCTCTTCGATGACTCCTAGGTTCGTTAGAATTTGCCACAGCACCACGTTATCACAATAAAGTGTGGTGGGCAAAGACATATTAGAACAAAGTCCAAATCAATAAGGAACTTCTTAAGCCAAAGATCCTCTTTAACAGCTTCACAAATAGCTACGTATTCGACTTCCATAGTAGAGTCTACGATGCATCCTTATTGGATGCTTTGCCAAATTATAGCTCCTCTATTCAGAGTAAATATTGGCCTTGATGTGGATTTTTAAGAATCCCAATCAGTCTGAAAGTTTGAGTCTATGCTCCATACACAAGCATATAGTCCCTCGTTCTCCGAAGTTACTTGAGGATTGTTTTGACTTCTAACCAGTGATATAATACTGGATTGGATTGATATCTAGTGACAATCCTTACTACATAGCAAACGTCAGGTCTGGTACATAACATTTCATACATAAGGCTACAAACAGCTGATGCAAAAGAAATTCATCTCATTGCCTCCACCACTTCAAGAATCTTAGGAAACTGCTCCTTAGATAATACAATTCCACACCTGAAAGGTAATAAACCTTTCTTAGAATTGTGCATTGAATATTTGACAAGCATCTTGTCAATATACGATGCCTAAGACAAGGCTAATCTTTTGTTATTACATTTCCCAATGATTTGGATCCCTCGAACAAACTGCTCCTTTCCCAAATCTTTCATTTGGAATTGGTCGGCCAACCATTTCTTTACATCAATGAGAAAACTTACATCATTCCCAATAAATAGGATATCATTCACATACAGCATGAGGAAAGCTACTGAGTTGTTGATGATTTTCTTGTAAATACAAGGCTCATCAACATTCTGATCAAAGCCATAAGATTTTATCACACCATCAAATCTTATATTCCAAGATCGAGATGCTTGTTTCATTCCATAAATGGATCGATTAAGCTTGCATACCTTTTGCTCTTGATCTTGTTCAATGAATCCTTCTGGTTGATTCATGTAGATGGTCTCTTCAAGATTGCTATTCAAAAAGGCAGTTTTCATGTTCATTTGCCATATTTCATAGTTATTATATGAGGGTATGGACAAGAGAATTCTAATAGACTTTACCATGACAACAGATGAGAAAGTTTTTTCATAGTCTACTCTCTCAACTTGAGTATAACCCTTTGCCACAAGTCTAGCTTTAAAGGTCTGTAACTTTCCATGTACACCTCTTTTTCTCTTGTATATCCACTTATAACCTATAGGTTTTACCCCATCAGGTTGATCTACAAGCTCCCAGACAGAACTGAAGTACATAGACTCTATTTCTTGATTCATGGTTTTAATCCATTCATCCTTGTCAACATATTCCATTGCTTGTTTATAAGAAATAGATCATCAATACAATAATCACTATGAGGCCTTGGGCTTCTGTTAAACCCATGTAGCCTATAGGTGGGTTCATAACCTTCACACTATGTCGAGGTAATCTTAACTCTTAAAATGGATGTGAATGACTAGATGAACCAATATCAACAACACTTGTTGATGTATCAGCCCCTTCAACAACCCTTGTTGAAGTCTCAGTAGATTCAATAGAAATTTCACTTAAAACAATTTTGCTTCGTGGTTTATGATCCCTCATGTGGTCTTTTTCCAAGAAGGTAGTGTTTGTCGATACAAACACTTTATTCTCACTTGGATCAACGAAGTACCCACCTCTCGTTTCCTTGGGGTAGCCTACAAATAGGCATACTTTTGAACGAGGTTCCAACATTTTGGGATTTGTCATTAGCACATGAGTTGGACATCCCCAAATTCTAAAGTGACGTAAACTACCTTTACGACCTCTCCATAACTCAAAAGGTTTTTCAGAAACAATCTTTCAGGGACCGTTGTTCAAAATGTAAATAGTAGTCTCTACTACAGATCCTCAAAACGAGTCAGGAAGTTATGCATAGCTCATCATAGATCGAACCATATCCAATAGAGTTCTATTTCTCTTTTTCGATATACTATTTTGTTGAGGTGCACCTGAGGCTGAGAGCTAGAACGTAACTTCATGTTCTATCATATAGTTTTGGAATCTTAAGTCCATATACTCTCCACCACAGTCAGATCGTAGTGTTTTTATCTTTTTACCTAACAAGTTTTCAACCTCAGTCTTATACTCCTTGAACTTTTCCAGTGCTTCAGACTTGTGTTGCATTATGTATAGATACTCATATCTAGAATAATTATCTATAAAAGAGATGAAATATTCATACCCTCATCGTGCTCTTACATTCACCGGATCACATAGATCTGAATGTATATGCTTCAAGGTCTCTTTGGCTCTATAACCCTTTTCAGTAAAAGGTAGTTTTGTGTCATCTTGCCTTCATGACATGACTCATATATGGGTAAAAAAAATTCTTCTAAACAATTTAGAAGTTTACTTTTCACCAATCTCTCAACCTTATTGAGATTTATATGACCTAACCTTAGATGCCAAAGGTGGGCATTTTCTATAGGATAAATTCTCAGCCTTTTAATAGTTATTATCGTTTTGAACATTTCAGTATTTAACACGGATTTTGTAACTAATGGCCTTAGTACATACAAGTTATTTTCCATTGAACCAAAGCCTAACTCCACTCCATTCTTAAAAATAAACACTTTATTTTCATAGAAGGATAGGGAATACTTTTGTTCAATCAGAAAAGAAATATAAATTAAGTTCCTCTTGATATTAGGAACTACATATACGTCATCCAATAACATATATCGTTTCTTGTCCAAAAATAACTTAAGTCTGCCTACGACAACAGCTGAAACGACCTCACTAGTACCGACTCTAAGAGTCATCTCTCTAGCTACCAATAGTTTCCAGGAATTAAATCTCTAATAAGAAGAACATACGTGATTAGTAGCTCTTAAATCAACTATCCAGGCAGAATCATCATTATCTACTAAGCACGTCTTCAAGACAAATAAATTATATTTATATTCTTTAGAGTTCTTCCTTCTCTAGAGAGTAGTGGCATCAACTCCATAACTCATATCATAAGCTCCAAGTTTCATCTCAGAGGACAATCCTCATTGATTAACTTCATTAGATTCGACAATATTTGCTTTCTCTATTTGTCGCTTGACATTCAATATGGACTGGAGTTTATCTAGGAAGCTATCATTACTCGTTTCGTCATTATCAACCCTACTTTACTTGAATTATGAAAACTTTCGCTCAAACAATTCTTATTTTGATTGCATGATCTGATGTGCAGTGACCATGCTCTCAAAACTATTGGCTAAGGCATCAGGTATGCTTGCCAAAATGTAAATTCGAGCCTTATCATTACCCTTCGTCCACATTTCGTATGCATTACAAACATTTCGTGTTGCATCAGGGGTTGCAACTTGAGGACAATCCTCAGTCAAGACGATGTTAAGGTCGTTAACCACGAAAAAAGTTTTCATCGAAACTTTCGAAGTCATATAATTAAAATCGGTCAAACAAGTAGAGGAAAATAACGTTAAAATACAATTTGAAATTTTTACTGAAAAAGAAACAAATTGATCTACATTAGATTTTAGCGTAACTCTAAAACATCCAATCAATTTTAGCAAAAACTAAATGAACCCCAATTAACATCCTAATTTTTGCAATGATACTTCAGTGATTTAGGACAAAAGCCAACAAAGAGTAATCAGTTGTCCCTTCACTGAACTGAGACACTCTCATCCAATTACTACACAAGAATAACTCTTATTCCTATAACAATCAGTCATCATTGATTTGGTCAAGA
Source organism: Benincasa hispida (assembly GCF_009727055.1). Taxonomy (NCBI): domain Eukaryota; kingdom Viridiplantae; phylum Streptophyta; class Magnoliopsida; order Cucurbitales; family Cucurbitaceae; genus Benincasa; species Benincasa hispida. Next base: position 37,452,853 of record NC_052350.1, read on the forward strand.
AATCATTAACTAGCTTAACAATTTCTCTAAGTGTGACCCTTCATTTTAGACCCTAAAGTTCTTCCCTAATGAGCCAAACAAAGGGAAATATCAATTCAAACAAAAACTAAAGCGATCCTATCCATTTCTAGAGTTCACCTTGATAATGCACAAACCAGTCGAAGAGGATGCTCCCAGGGTGCCTCGAGACTGTGGAAGAAGATGTCACTGTACAGTTGTAATTTGCATGGTTTCTTCTCTGACTTGAGTTAAGTATTTGAGAGAGAAAGAGGGTGAGATTATCAAATAATCTCATAATAATCCACTTGGCTAAGAAGATTAAAATTTATTAAACTTTTCATTTTAAAGACCATTACATGCAAAACATGCAACTTTGAGTTTGATGAGAATTTGACACTCCACTAACTCAAAGTAGGATTAGTGGAGTAAGTGTCTTCAAATTAAGACAACACTTAACAATGCAAAAAATTGGAATTTTCCACTCACAATTGTTGGATCTTTCCACTAACTTAGTCAAAGGTCAAAGTTTGACTCTCAAAGTCAAAAGTCAACAATTTGACTTTCATTGCATTTTTAATGCTTTTTATTAACTGATCACTAATTGAATGTTCTTTACTTAATGTCTGTCTCGAGAGAGAAAGTGTTGAGTTGGATCTAGCATGTTAAACTGTTAATTGAGTATGCACAAGAGTGATAGGAGATTAATAGAGATTGTCGATGGAGGAACTTAATGCTGTGGCTAGTCAAGCAATAAAAGAGATTCAGCTCGATGGTTAGTCATTAGAAAGGGTTGAGCTCGAGAGAGAATACCTGGAAAAAAGACTCCTAGATTTATAATTTGCATGAATCAATCTAAGGTCAAAGTAATTAATTTGGTTAATCCATTTAACAAAATCATACCCAAGAACGTGTTGATGCGTTATTTTATGAGGTGAAATAATGGAATGAAATGTGGTGATGAAAATGGTTTGAGCAACAAGTTTTCTCAGTGAAATCCAAGTATAAATTCCACTGAGTTTCCTGGTAAGTTCAGGATCGAACTCAGGGACTAGGGAAAACGGTATGCGGTGATAATTTTCGAGAAGACTTTGCGGTAACCAAATATTCAAATAGTTGTTTTGGGTTGTTGTTTGTGGTAGTAAAATAAACGAATGCGGCGGAGTTATGAAAAGAGTTGATAATATAGAAGATGCGATGAATATGCAGTGAACGGGTTGAGAAGGGGTTCGGCTAACACTTCCTAGAATGCGTTCATGTTATGCAATCTTGCAACACACATACAATAGCAAACCATCTCTCGACGCAAATGATACGGCTTCTAGTACTAGAACGCATGCGATATATGCGTTAAGTCTATAGGACCTACACATAAGCCTCTATTCTTATCTATGAGATGACAAAATGACACACAAATAAGGCAACCACATAATATCATAACATATCTCTAGGGTGCATGCGATGCAGGTTGGCAAACAGAGTTTATCTCTAAGTCCCTATCTCTTGCTTATGCAGATCTAATCTTGCTCTCTCGAGTCTAGATTCTAACCTAGCTCTCTCGAGTCTTTAGGTTCTTTCTTTAGACTCTCTTTCGAGTAGCTCTAAAGAGGTGTTGGGCACAGCATAAAACAAGATAATCACATGCAATGAACATCCTAGGTCATGTTAGCTTAGTTTTTCTCAACCCATTCAAAAAATTTAGCTACTCATGCGTGCTTTCAAGAGAGTGAACAGATGTAGATAAAGAAATTCCATTGTATAGATATAGAGTTGAAATACAAAATAACAATGCAAGATGAAAATAAAGAGCCTGGTAGCAATCTCTTGCTTCCAAATCTTTTACACTGTCTTTTCTACTCTGATCAAAAGAAAATTTCACTCTTGCGAGAGTCGACTCACCCTCTACTTTTCCAAGCCTCCGGGTTCTCTCTCGAGTTTCCCTGAGCGATCTTTTGGCATATCTTCCATTCTCTCGCCCTGCCTTAAAATAAAAGAGAAACTAAGAACAAGGCTATTCTATCAATGGAAAAATTCTCTAAGTGTTCGAACTCCTTTGCTGAAGGTTGTAGTTGTTGTTTATAGAGCTTCAGAGTGAAAGGCGACTTCTCTCTTATGATTGCACAGATGGGATGGCTTTAATTCTCTGACTGATGCGTCGAATATTTGTCACCAAAAAGCTGAATGTACTTGTTATCGTTAGCGGTTTGTCAACTTAATTCGGACTCGACTGTCATCAGTTTTCTATCTCATCGTGATTAATTATGATTTTCACTCAGATGTGCTCGTGAAGTTGCACGGCTCTGTGCGACAATCCTTCTTGAGAAGATACTTGCGAGCGCAAATCACCGTAAAGCCTTGCGGTAATGCTGCGTTCGACCGTTGATTTCTTGTGATCGCATTTTCCGCCTTGCATCATCACATATTCTGCACAAAAATACACAAGTTAACTGTTTTCATGCGATGGACGCATGCGACCGCAATGTTATATACTTAATGCTTTTTGGACGCAATCTTATATATTTTATCAATGCAAACCTGCATTGTTTAATAATCTAGCACTGTAATAAAGTTCATTTCTGCCCGTTATCACGTGTCTTTGTCTAGATTCACCCACGTTTTATCTTTTCTTGCTTTTTAGGATTAGATTAGTTAGGTTCTCATTATAGTTCAGTCCCCTAAATAAAATTGGAAGAATCTCTGAATAGCTAAAAGAGTCAAACCAGTTCCTCAGAGGATGATCCTCGATCTTTTGATCGTTTTACTATATTATAATTTGACACGTGTGCTCACGCTCACCATCAACTTCTCTTATAACCAAGTCCAACCATATAGTTATTGAATTGTTTATACCATATCCTTGAAGACTGCTTTAGCCCATACAAAGATTTCTTTAACTTGCAAACATAATCTTCTTTACTGGACACTAAAACTCATAAATCTCTTCCTTCAACTCTCCATGTAAATCTCTTCCTTCAACTCTCCATGTAAGAAAGTTTTCTTCACATCTAGTTGCTCAAGTTCTAAATTCTGATGTGCTACTACAGGTAGTAACACCCTGATAGAAGTGTGTCTGACCACTAGTGAGAAGATCTCATTATAATGAACTCTTTCTCTCTGTGTGGACCCTCTAGCAACAACTTGAACTTAATATTTAATGCTCTCTAAAGGTGATATTCCTTTATTTTTCTTGAGGACTCATTTACATCTGAAAATTTTTCTCTCTTTAGGCCATTTAACTAACTCTTAAGTCTGATTTTTGTCAAGAAATTCCATCTCCTCCCCCATAGCAGCAACCCATTGAGCAAACTCACTACATGACACAACTTCTCTATAGGTGCATGACTCATGAGGATCCACCTTTTCAACAACCTGTAGTACAAAACTAACCATATCTTCAAAACCATATCTCATAGGAGGTCCAAAACCAACTCTTCTAGCTCTGTCAGGAGCCATACTCGGTTGATCTACTTGTGAACTAGAATTATCAGGCAAAACAACTTCTGATGCTTCAGGCACATTAGTTTCTGGTTGCATATCAATTTCTATAGTAATGTGTTGATGTTCTCCACCTTTGTGTTGTAATTCATTTACAACTGAAGTGAATTGCATCTCCACCTATTTATCAGCACTACTACTTTCTCCCACATCAGTAGATGTCACAGAGTCTTCACATTTAAGATAAGCATGGAATTTTTATCAAATATCACATTCCTACTAAGTATGACTCTATTCTCAAAAGGTGACTAGACTCTATATCCCTTAACTCCTTCCCCAAAATCCACAAATATACCCTTTTTAGCTGTCAATTTTAATTTACCCTCATTAGCATGATCGTAGATAGTACAACCAAAAACTCTTAATAAAGAATAACCTGCAGGCTACCCAGACCAGACCGCGTAAAGTGTTTTACAATCAATACTTGTCTAAGGTCCACGGTTGATCATATAACATGTTGTATTTACTAATTCTACCCAAAACTTGTTGGGATTGGTGTCCTAATTCTTCGGACTCTCGTAGTTTGTAAACCGTACACATTGTTATGAATAAAATAAGAGTTATTTTATTTGAAATTTACTCATATCCAATAGAGAAAGATCAATGGTTATTATATGTGAACTTAAGTATGTATATGAGATATACAAGTGGATCATGCCTTAAGTGATAACCTAAATACGTTTGTAGTATAAGGATTAAGGAGGGATATCTGATCCTTGTGACACTACGGATACGGCCTGCTTTGAAGAAGTTTGCAAGTATTATGAACAACTATAGATGGTAGATTCTGACCATTCATGTGGAGACATGTGAGCGGGGGTGACTTATACAAAATGTTTGTATATTACCGGACTACGAGATGATTTGTCTCTTTATATAACGCTGTTGATACTAAAGACTTACATCTCGCCTAAACGACCATAGGTGGCATGACCTCAATCCTGAGTGTTTTGGGAACTTCTGCCTTTGAGAGTGGTCCTTTGATTAGTATGGGTGAGAGTGGCCAGATTTCCAACTCAACATGCCTACCTTTTTGGGGATTTTTCTGATTTGGGAGCTGGGAACTCAGTTATACAAGATGGAATTCACTCCTTCCCCGAAGCAGGGGTAAGTAGATAGATTACTCCCTTAAGGGCTGATTTCGGGTCTTGAACATAGTGGCCACAACTTCTCTTTGGAAGAGAGAACTAAGTCATAGTAGACTATGACTTAGGTTCATTAGAGGGATCAGTGGTACTTAAGGAGTTAGATGTAACTACAGGGGCATAACGGTTATTGGCTCAATTGTACTTTCAAGCGATCGGTAAAGGGTTATCGCACTGTTGATTGGTTGATATGGACACATGATATATCTATAGTAAGGAGAGTGTAGTTGTCGGTCTTTGGTGGAGTGCCTAGCAGTTAACGAATGGTGGATCCCGTGACGAAAGAGTTTAGTCAGTTATTCATGTATCGTTGGAGCTTCAAGCTATGGATCCACAAGATCCCCTTGGTAGCTCAATGAATTCAAGTTGAGAATCAGTTCTTAGTGTTGATTTAAAATTTTCAAATTGACGAAAGAAAATCCAATTATATATGATATGATCAGTTTGATGTATGAGATACATCAAATGGAGGATTAATGTAAATGAGATTTACATTAAGTACCATGAAATAGAAAAAGAACTATGGTTTATATCTTTCATGAGATGAAATATTAAAACTATAGGTTATAAATATATTATGGTAAGTTGGTTATCATATATATATTTATAATAATATTAATTATTGAGTAATTATATCGTTTTCTCTAATAACCAATTGAGTGGGAGGTTATTGGTAGTTTCATGATAACTGTGAGATAAAAGGAAAAATGTTTTCCTAAATTTAAGAAATTTTTGCTAGATTTGTTGTGAGAGTTGCTATTCTTGGAAACTCACTCACGGTTTGTTGTCAAGTGAATAGGATTTACTAAACGATAACTGAAGAGAGACTAAACGATCGTGGAGTGACACTGCACGATAGTTCACTCAGCTGGCTCTAGCTAAACGATCACGGAGCATTTGCTATATGATCGCGAAGCATTTCCTAAACAATTGGGAATTCGTCTATACGATAGACTTTTGTCATCTCCCACTTGTTCAATGGTTTACACAATTGTTATTCCTCCAGTCTCTTCCTCTAACCAAGTTCACATAGAGCCCACACTTCTAGATTCTCACACCGAGAATACCAAGGTAGCCATTGTGGTGTTGTCTTACTCAACTCGACTGAGTCGAGGTTTTTCGAGGTTGTTCACTGTGTTCATGATCTTGGAGATCGCTGAGTCTGTGGTTGCTGTGATCGTGCTGTGTCACGATCGCTATGTTCGAGCGTTCGTTTATTACGGGGTTGAAGTCTTAACGAGCGTTCGTGATCGAGGGAGTTTAAAGATGAGTCTTCAAAGGTATGTAGAATCTTTCCCTTGATCTTATTTGATAAAGTATGCTGTAATTTCGTTTTATGCATGACCGGTTAGTTTCCATTTCTTGACAAATATTGTGTATGTTCAAATACGAATAGAATTTGGAGCGATCATTCTACTGCTCATGGAAATCCTCATGTCTGATTTCCTTCAAAACCTTCTAGCCTACCCTACATTAAAGAGCATGCATCGTGCTCTCTCCTACAATGTCTGGTTCATACATTCTCTAACCCCATTTTACTACGAAGTATCCCAGATAGTGGGATGGTGAACGATCCTCTTAGCTTTACAGAACTCATTAAACTAAGATCCACAAACCGAACAATTATCAATTTGCAGCCTTTTAATCTTCTTCCCAATTTGATTTTCAATCAATATCTTCCACTGCTTGAAATTCTTGAAGGCTTCATTTATATGTTTCATCATAAAAACCCAAGTAAAATTCTTGAGTAATCATCAATTAGAGACATAAAATACCTGTTGCTTCCAATAGACTCAACTCTGGAAGGTCCCCCAACAACCTAAATGAATATAATTATGTGTCCCTTTTGTACAATGAACACCCCTTGGAAACTTGCTATGATGAAACTTTCCAAATACACAATTTCCATAGAATTCAACATTTTGCAACTTGTGCTCACATAGAAGATCCCTCTTTAACAGAGTTTGCATTCGTTTTTCACTCATATGAACAAGTCATATGTCATAACTTAGTCGTATCATCCTTATGAATAATAGACGATGCAATAGCTGTTGGGGTTAATACCCTAATGTCTCGTGTCCTGTAGTTTGTAAACAGTATGTACGAACACTTGTATTGTTAATATATGATATTTACTTCACATTTTGTATTTTGCTCGGTTAATTGTTTTATTTGCTTTACCACAAACCAATAAACATAAAATCCCCGGTTATCTATATGTGACTCAAGCATGTATGTGGTGACATACAAGTGGATCATGTCTTGAGTGATAACCAAAATGGTCTATAGTAAATGGATAAAGGAGGGAAACCTTATCCTTGTAATGTTATGAATGCGGCCCGCTTTGTGGAATGGTCACAAGTGTTGTGACTTGTCACAGATGGTCTGATCCTGATCATTCATGTTGGGGATATGCGAGCAGGGGCATCCTATACAAAGAGTTTGTATAAGACCTGACCACGAAGTGTTAATGTCTCGTTATATAACACCATTCATGACAGAGACTTCACTTCACTAGAATGACCACAGGTAACATGACCTCAATCCATAGAGTAGAGATAGAGATAATAGACATTAGAAGAGAAATCTTTTGATTTGTATAGAGAGATTAAGAGATAGAGAAGATAGAACAAATTATATATATTTATAGAGAGGATATAGTTGATTTAGAGCGGGAACTCAGCTAACACAAGATGCGAATTCATCATTCCCGAAGAGGCAGAAGAGATAAGAGATAGATGAGCAATTCTATTAAAGGAGTGATATCTGGTGGGCTTGAACGATTGTGGCCGCAATACCTTCTCATATAGCCGAGAGGTGTTCCACATAAGAATATAGAGATATATATATATAGATATATATAGAATACAAGTGGGTTACTTAAGTAGTGAGATGTAACTACAGGGGCAAAACGGTAAATTGACCCAACTGTACTTACGAGCATCTGTGAAGGGTCATCGTACTCATGATTGGTTATATCCAATGGACACAGAAATATATCTGTGGTAAGAAGAGTTTCACATTTTATGTCTCTCAGAACCCTTGTAGACATGCGTTGCTCCATCTTTACCTTTAAAATTGTGACCCTTAATCTAGTACACTAAAGGATATCAAACTCTTCATCATTAATGGAACATGTCTAACCTTCTCCAAAATGTAGAAGACACCATTTGTGTTCGTATCTTGATTGAGCAGATTCAAACTATATTACACACAACATCATTAGCCATGCTAACATTCCTTTTGCCTATTTGTTGATACATTCAGAACTACTCTTTATTTGAGCATATATGATAAGATGCCTCAGAATCAAGAACCCACACATCATCAGAATGTGAATGTTCATTTACAACTAAAGCTAGATCTCCTTCAGAATCGATCTCGACTTCTTCATGATCAATCTCAACTTGTGCAACAGAGGTGGATGCTTCATTTTTGTTACTTTTTTCCTTCTTTTCATGATACCTTTTTTTCTTAGAACATTTTGTTTTCCAATGCCCTTTTTCTTTATAATAATGACAAACATCATCTGACTTAGAACACTTGGACTTTGAAGATTTATGATTCTAGTTCGACTTTTGCTTACCAGAATTCCTATGTCCTTTGCTCCCTCTAGTAGCTAACCTAGATGCCTGACTTTCTATACCTGAACTCACTGCATTTTGACAGTCCTCTCTCATAAGCAACATGGACTTTGTGTCTTCTAAGGTCAAATTTTCTTTCCCTTCAATATACGAGTAAAAGAAGGTCTCATACAATGGGAGCAAAGATGTCAATAAAATTAAGGCAACATCCTCAGCATCAACCTTAATCTCTACAATACACAGATCTAATAAGATTTTATTTAATTGATCAATATAGTCAGAGACGTACCTTCCTACATACATAGATGATACAAGCGTTTCTTCATAAACAACTTCTTTGTTAAAGATTTTGTTGTGTAAAGACTTTTCAACTTCAATCAAAGACCAACGGTAGTTTTTTCATCTGTGACTTCGATGATGACATCATCAACCAAACATAACATGATTGTCGAATGAGTCTTCTCCTCAAGAGTCTGCCATTCTTTAGTAGGGATCACATCTTGATCTGCCATAAACCGAAACTTTTCCTCCCGGTGAATTTGTCAATTTTAATGTTCACGCCAGACATCTTCAATTGTCGAACAAATGCAAAAGTTAAAAAAAAAACCCTAACGAGGCTCTAATACCACTTTGTAATGAAATCGAAAATTAAAAAAATACAAAACGAACGTAAAAAAAAAAATCAACACACAGATATACGTGGTTCACTAACAGTGTGTAGCTACATCCACGGGGCAAAGGGAGGACAATATTATTAGAGAGAATATTTTCTGGATAGACCAACGACACCTCTAGGGTTAGAGAGTTTATATATCGCACTACTCTAAACCCTAGGTTCATAATTATAAATAACTACAAATAAGTAAATACATTAAATACGAATTCGTGCTTGGTTGTTCGAAGCGCCAGGAAACAAATTTAAGGCATTCCACCAGAGCTATTGTAGCTCACTCCATATTTGGGACTCCAATTATAATAGTTGTTGTTTCAAATTATTACAACTTAGAATTAACTATAATATTACAATTTAAATTATTTTTCTACAATGTTCATTATTTGTTATAGTATATATTACTTTCTACTCATCATTTATTTCACAGTGTTCATTATTTTTCTACCTAGACTGAAATACTCTACACCTCAAAAAACGTATTATTAAAACAAGTCTAAAGTAGTTTCCACTCTAACACATACTATTATAACCTTCAAACTATAAAAACAAACATTAACTCAACGTCCTAAATGCCTCCCAGTTTATTTAACAGGTTGAAACCATGTAATTAGTAAATCTATGAAATTAAACTGAGTATATTAAACGTGCGTCAAAAGATAACAAAATTTAAACCTACACCAAACCATTATTAGAAACGCATTAAAAATATTTCCCTATATAACCAAAAAAGAGAATCTAATCAAACCCCACTTCCAAATCACTAAAACTACATATCTCTCTATTTCTTTCTGTAAGATAATGGTAAAGGGATCTGAAGAGATATTAACCAATGATCACCATGGTTGCTTCAAGGGAAAAGCTTGGAACTTGGAAGAAAAAGTGGTTGAATTAGCAAACAAGACAAAGAAAGTGGGCAGAGATGATCCTAGAAGAATAGTTCACTCTTTAAAGGTTGGATTAGCGACCGCAATGGTGTCGTCATTTTACTATTGTGAACCTCTCTACGATAGCTTTGGCGCATCGTCGATATGGGCTGTCATCACCGTTATTGTCGTCTTCGAGTTTTCTGTAGGTAAGTTGTCATGTTGAGTTCGTAGAGTTTAAGTTTCGAAAATAAGAAAAAATAGTTGAATTAAAAAAATTAATTGATTTCTTAAGCTCTGTTTTTGTAATCAAATTAAGATTTTTATTAAATACTACTTCTATTTATTCTTCTTCTTTGTTTTGTTATCTACTTTCTAATCATGTTTTAAATTTTAAAATAGGTGACTTTTAAAGTGGTTTTTTAGGGGGAAAAATGGTTAAGAATATTCAAAGGTTATTTAAAAAGTTCATATACCACTGTAAAGAAACTGGGAGAGAACAAGTATAATTTTAAAAAATCAAAGGAACTTTATAGTTCCAAAGTTTTGTTTTAATAAATGTTTGAAGTTCTAATATTGTGTATTTAAGAAGTCTATATTACTGACCGGTCCATATTACTCTCTGTCTTACGTATCACTGCAGTAATCTAATATAATTATTAAATAATATAATAGAGAAGACTCAAACCAAGAATATAAACTCAAGGTCTAATTATTAATTTTTTTAAATATACAAAATTCAAGTAGATGCCGAACCTAATAAGGCTTTGTTTGGATTAACTTGAAAAAAAAAATTTCAAACAACTCATTTTTATTTAAATATGTTTGTTAAAATACACTTAAAAAATTATTTTGAGTAGTTGTCAAACGCTCTAATTTCTTTTAAAATAACTTATTTTTTAAATTAAACATTTGAAAATGTCTTCAAACACATCCTACGTAATCTATAAAACCTATTGGTCACTTCGGAAAAGTAATATATCAAAATTAAATATAAATAATATGTCAAAAAGTAAAGAGAAGAAACTTATAAATACTACTTTTTAGTTCTACATAGAATTTTGCTCGTTTATTACCTACTAGATCTTACAAAATAACAATAATATATTTTTGTGAAGAAATGAAACATAATTTTTAAAAACAAAAAATAAAAAGCAAAATAGGTTATCAAACGGATCTTATGTTCTCGAGTGTGTTAATCGGTTTTTGAATGACAGGAGCAACGCTCGGAAAAGGGTTGAATAGAGGAATAGCGACGTTAGTAGCGGGAGCTCTAGGGTTTGGAGCTCATTACATTGCAAGTATTTCTGGAAAGATTGGCCATCCTATATTGCTTGGGTTCTTTGTATCCATAATAAGTAATTAACATATAAACCAAGTTATTTCAAACTTTCAACCTCCTTAGATTTGACAAAAGAGATGAAATGTTTAATTGTTTTTGTAATTCAGGTGCAATAGCAACATATCTTAGATTCTTTCCCAAGTTGAAGGCCAGATATGATTATGGGCTTTTGATATTCATCTTGACATTTGATATGGTGGCTGTGTCTGGTTATAGAGATGATGAGATATTGAAACTTGCTTGGCATAGGCTTGCAAACATTCTCATGGGTGGTTTTATTGCAGTGGTTGTTTGCATCTTTGTTAGGCCTGTTTGGGCTGGTGCTGATCTTCACCAATTGGTTTCTACCGACATTGAAAACCTTGGGAGTTTCTTTGAAGGTGATAATCTTGATCTTTACCAGAAAAAAAAAAATTGTATCGATGTGATTTTATGAGAGATATATTATTTTGTAGAATGAGAAGTACAGTACACTATATAAAGTTAGATAATCTATGAGAGAAAAATAAAAAAATTTAAGTAAAATTGTACTTTCAATTCTTGAAGTTCAACTTATGTTATATTTAGACCTCGGAGTTTTCAAACTCGACATTTTAGCTCCTAAGGTTTGAGATAATCTTCTTTTTAATCCCTACCATTATCACTTTTTGTCCGTCATCTATTCTAGATCCTTACCATCCATTATCATTGTGGTTGCCACTTTTGTTCTTCTTTTCTCTCCTTCTTTTTTCTCTTCTTCTCTTTCTCCTTTCATTCCTTTCTTCCCTTATCCAAATATTCAGGAAAAGAAAAGGACAGATAAGATATCGGAGAAGGGAAGGGGAAAGAAGAAAAAGAAAAAAAAAGAGAGAGAAGAAGAAAGAAGAAGCGTCGTCCACGACGGGTGGCAATGACCATGAATTGGATGAAGAATAATATTACGTACCATATAGGTATTATAGGCTAATTTATAATTCACATAATATGTATATAATACGAAAGAAGAAAGTGGAACGTGGAGGGAGAAAGAATATGAAGAGATGGAATAATAAAAAAGAAAAAGGTCTTTCTTTAAATTTTTATTTTAAAATAATAATGAAAATATAATTTGTCACCTCAAAAACTTAAGCATATAAAATTATTATATTAGCCAGCTTAAAAATAATTAAACAAAAATGTCCAATCAACTATATCTAACACAAAAGTTAAACAATACCAAAAGTGTTGATGGTTGGAACGAATATGTTGATGGTTGGAACCAATGTTGGATTTGAAAATTTAAGGATAGAAATGCAATTTACGTCAAACATGAAGGACCAGAAGTATAGATTTTTTTTTTTTTTTATAAAAAGAAAAAAAGAAAATATTATTGATTAAATAGTTATAACAAGCAACGGCATTGTATCGATCAGGTTTACAATAATTTTTTGTGTGATTTTGAACTTTGTGTTTGTTAATATATCCAACTGGCAGGTTTTGGAGTTGAGTATTTTGGAGCATCAGAAGGAGAGTCTATTTGGGGAGGAGATGTACTCAAGTATAAGGCTGTCCTTTCTTCTAAACAAAATGAGGAAGCTTTGGTTAGTCATATATATCTTTATATTTCTATTTTAATCATAATCTATATTATTAAGATTCATTCAAATTTTGTGCATTCTTAAAAGTTTTAAATTTAGTTTAAAATACTACTTTGATATTATTAATGTCAAATTTTCACCAAACTAGCGTACCTGATCTCTATGGGGCAAGTATGGTAAATTTGTATTTTAGGTAAAGATAGCTCGCCTACAAGAAAAGAGAAATATGAACACTGGTATTGTGTGAGCCACAACCATTCCAATGCTTTAGTCAGAAGATTGGAAAGAGAAGAGAGTACTTGGTACTGGATGGAGAACATACTTGTCCATTTACGTTTTTCTTTGCCTTATTTATAGGCTTTGATCCTTCTCCTATTCCTTATCTGACTAGTGTTCTTTACTGGGCCGACTGTTCATGGATTTCCTTTCGATCGAGGCCGACCAGCCCTACATTCTAACCTAGCACTTTTAGGTTTTCATCCCTTTTTGTCTAAGATTATGTCGGGCTCATCGTTCCTAGGCCATTATTGATGGGCTTGGCTGAGGCCAACTAGGCTCATTTCTCTTTTGGGCTTACTCTTTCTCTCTTTCGTTTGTTGTTCATTAACCATTTCTTCCTTGAATCTAGAATCCACCTACAACATTAGCCCCCACTCCCACGGTAGGGTTCTGGTTTCTCAAACTTTTTTTATCGCATATTTTAATTCTCGAAACCTATCTTAGGAGTACAATCTCCCCTTCAAACTCTAAGCCACCCTGTCGCAAAACTTAACTCTAACTTGCTAGGAGCTATTGGGCCTATCAAGCCAAAACCATTTGAGGTCCAATCGATTTTCCAATGCGCTTCTCCATCTCATGACGAACCTATGCACCGGCTTATTACTCATCTGATCCTAAGTGGTCCATGGATTAGGAGTTGACCTGAAATACAACCCAATTAAATTCTAGCTTACTATCATTCCCTTTTTTTGGTCATAGCTTGCTAAATATCATAATCGGCCCTTGGATCGAGGCCAATCAAGCCATTATTTTCTTGATTGTAGCCATGTTGATTCATTACGTGGCTCTTCCTTCACCCAGTTATTATTGTATGATTTAGGTTCTTTCTTATGCCAATTTTTCTTGTAGTTTCATCTCTCAAGTGTCACTTTGTTCGTCTACGCTAACCACGTAGCTTCCACTTGCCATTCTTCTAGGGTCATTCTCGGCCGAGGCCAAGGTCGAGCGTGTTTTTTTTAGCTCAGAATGTCAAGTTAGAAACTTTCTACTGCTTAATCCTGACCTTAGCTAGGGCTAAGCATGCTGACTCAAGCCAGGATTTGGGCAAGCCCACTTTCCAGGCTATTCTTGATTTAAATTCTTGTTCTTTCCTTAGAATAATGTACAAAGATAAGACAAATTACTTATAACAACTTGTTCGATAGCCATTTTATTTACACTTGTAGACATCTTTATGATAATAAATTTTCAGGTGCTTGACATTCCACGGATGAGGGAGAGCCTTTTTGTCCTGTTCTGAAAATGTGTATGTGTCGGGTCTAACCACTTTAATCACTTGATACGGTCCATCCCATGTTAACCCAAACGCTTCTATCATTTGAATCTTGGGTGTTCTACATCACTTTCTTGAATACTAGATCTCCTTTGTTAAAGCCTCACACTCTCACTGTGGTGTTGTAGTATCTAGTGATCCTATTTTTCTACTCTACTACATATAAATGTGCTATCTCGTGGCACTCTTCCACTAGGTCTAAGCTTAACCTCATTGAAGTTTCATTTCCTTGAGGATCAAACTACTCTACTCTTGCTGATGGTATTCCAATCTCTACCTGTATAATTTCTTGTTGTCGTTTGTTATGCCCGCAGTATGCTTGGTAGTTCTTCCACCCATAATTCTTTTAATCTTTAAGTTTTGCCTTTACTTTGTTTAATTGTTTTATTTACCACTTCTACCTGTCCATTTGCTTAGGGAGGAGCTGAGGAGGAACATCGATATGTGATGTTGAGATATGAGCAAAATATTCTAAATTTGACTTATCAAATTATTCTCCGTTGTTCATAATAATTGTGTTGGGGATTCCAAATCGACACACAAGGTTTCTCCAAATAAAATTTATAGCATTCTTTCTGTTATAGCTACAAATGCTCCAGCCTTAGCCCACCTTGTAAAGTAATCTATTGCTACCACGACAAACATTGTTTGCTCTTTACCTTAAGGGAGTGACTCAATAATGTCTATTCCCCATTGTACAAAAGACCAAGGACTTACAATATTAGTTAATGGTTCAGGTGGTTTCCTTAGGATTCATGTGTACCGCTGGTATTGGTCACATGTTCTCATGAAGTCTTATGCATCTCGGAGCATGGTTGGCCAATAATATCCCTATGTAACAATTTTGTAGCATAGGGATCTTGCTCCAAAATATGTCACATATCCCTTTGTGAATTTCTCTCATCATATGTTCTACCTCACTAGGTATAGGGCATTTTAGCATAAGCAATGAATAACGTCGTTTATAGAGCCTGTTTTCCCTTAGAATGTAATATGATGCTCACCTCTCGTCAATCGCTTGACCTCTGCTTTTTCTAAAAGTAACTCTCCATTTTTCAAATATTTGATTATCAGATCCACTCAAGTTAGACTTTTTTTAGTTTTATTATCATTTCATTCTTCAGCCCATAAGGTCGGCCTCGAACCTGGCTTCATAGTCACATACACGGAGAAATCTGGCCCTTCAATATCCATAGCCTCAGCTTCGGCCTCCTCCTTAGTAAGGTTGGCCCCGAACTTGGATTTAACAGCCACAGACTCGAAGAAATCTATCTCTTCAATATCAAAAGCCTTAGCCTTAGCCTCGTCCCTAGTAGGATCGAACTCGAACTTAGTTTTAGCAGCCTCAGATTTGGAGAATTCTAGCTCTCCAATATCTATAATATCTTTCTTGTGTATACTGGGCTAGAGCAAGATTTTTTATTAGGACTATTATGTTAAATTCTATCTCATATGCTACTGCTAACCATGCTAATGAATCTATTTGCATACGACCTTGGAACGTGCTTGATCTTATATTTTGGGAATGAAGAAAGTAACTCCTTAACCTTGGTCAAATAAGTTTCCATCCTTTGTTCTTTGGCTTGATACTCTACTATTACTTGGTTTACCACTAATTGTGAATCATCCAAAACTAGAAAGTTAGAAATACCTGTCCCTTTAGCAACTTTTAATCATGCAATGAGTACTTCATGCCCAAAAATTGAATCTAAGGGCATATTCTTATCGTTTACCTTCAAAGTATTCCACCAAAATTCCCATACCACACCTTTTCATGTTGGATGATCCATCAATAAAAAGTGTCCAATGAGGGTCTAAGCCCATCAAATGTAATGAATAGACCTCAGTCCTCGCTCTCACATGGTCGACCTCAGTCTTAGTCTCAGCTTCGGCAATAGCCAATGTAAATTTTGCCAAAAAGTTTGCCACTGCTTGTCCAATTATTGAAATCCTTGGCTTATACTGAATATCTTGTTCGTTCAATTCTATTGCCCATTTCATTAATTTCCCTAACATCTTGGGTTTTTGTAATACTTGGCTTAAGGGAAAGTTAGTTCAAATCGTAATTTTATGGGTTTGAAAGTAGGGGCGTAGCCTATATGTCGATACGATTAATGCAAGCACAAGCTTTTCTACCCATGGATATCTAGTTTTAGCACCCACCATTGTCTTACTTGTATAGTAAATCGGGCATTGATTCCCATTTTTCTCCTTGATCGGAACTAGGCTCACTATTGTATCCGATGTTGCTAAATATAGAAATAGTTCGTCCTGGAATGGCTTGGCAAATGGAACTTTACTTAAGCATGCCTTCAGTTCTTAAAAGGCTTTATCACATTCTTTTATTCATTCGAAGTGGGATCTCTTCTTTAAAATCTTAAAAAAATGGTAGACACCTATCGATTGCTTTGTTGAGAAATCTATTTAGGGTTGTTATCTTGCCATTAAGATCTTGAAGTTGCTTGAGATTTCTTGGAGCAAACATGTCAAGGATTGCTTGAATTTTGTTCGGATTGGCTTTTATCCCCTTTTAATGAACCATAAAGCCCAAAAACTTCCCCGATATTACCCCAAAATTACATTTGGTAGTGTTTAATTTAATATTATACTTGAAAAGGATCTAGAATGCTTCTTCAAGGTCAGCCTCATGTTGTCTAGCTTTAATACTCTTTACGTATACTTCCATGTTTTTTTTCCAATAAGCGGAGCAAACATGTTATTTACCAATCTTTGATAGGTAGCTCCTGCATTCTTCAACTAGAATGGCATGTCCATGTAGCAATATGTACATTTATTGGTAGTGCAGAAAGTGTTCTCTTGGTCTGGTTCATTCATCTTAATCTAGTTGTACCCTAAATGTGCATCCATGAAACTCAACATCTTGTTGTCAGTTGTTGCATCTACTAACTAATCTATCATAGAAAGAGGAAAACTACCCTTTAGATAAGCTTTATTGAGATCGATGAATTCTATACACATTCGCCATTTACCATTCGCTTTTTTTTTAACTAAAATTACAGTAGATAACCATTGAGGATAATGAACCTCTCCAATGAGTTTGGCTTTCAACAAATCATCTACCTGACTTGCTATGATTTCATTCTGCTCTTGATTAAACATTCGCCACTTTTTCTTTACTAGTTTGAAATCTCTATCCACATCAAGGCGATGTACTATTATGCTGGGATAAATTTCAAATATATTCTCGGTTACCAAGAAAATATATCCGCATTCTACCTAAAAAAATCTAATCAAGCCCTCTCTTTGCTCTGCTTCTATTCTAGTTCCAATATTTACCCTCTTATCCTCTGTAATGAGTGAGATTAATACCAAAATTTCTACTAGCTAGCTTCCTTGGTTGGCCTTGGCATCGGCCTCGGTCTCTCCCCTTTGGTTGGGGATTTGATCATTCCTTTTTTCTTTTAGGGATTTTAGATTTTCTTCCAATCTAGATCTTCGCCTCTTAAAATTCCTTAGGTCGGCCTCGGACGGTCTCCCTAGCACGTTGGGAAATAAGTTGTTTCTTTTGTCTATAAAGGAATCAAGAATCCCTTTCGATTTGTGTTCTGATTTCTTAAAAATCTAATGGTCAGCCTCAGCCAAAAAATATGTTTTGGCCTTACTTTGTTCCCTTCACTGTCTTCCTTGTCCGCTGCTTCAACAAATAGCTTCAAAACCTTTAATTTCTCTTATTTGGGATCATGGGGATCTAATTCAACCACCCTCTATCCTTGGGCTTTAAATATCTCCTCAGATCAACCCTCATTTGGTCGAGCCAAGGAGACTCTTCCCCTTGGATACCTAATAGGTGACGATCTTGATCGATACCTTCTTTTTTCTTTCCCGAGTTGATGCTCGAGTTGAGGCCAAGGAACTTCTTCCTTTCGAACTTGCCCATGTCGGTATTCTTGGTCAGATTCGTCTCCGTCAAAATTCATGTTTATGAACCTTTGACTCATTATAAAAAATTCTTTTAAGCATGTTCTTGAGTATTCTTCCCCATAGACGGGGCCAACTATTGATATTAAATTTTGACCAAGATAGCTTACTTGATCTCCACGGGACAACAATGGTAAATTTGTATTTTAGGGAAAGAGAGCTCACCTGCAAGCAAAGAGAAACCTGGACCGATGTAGTTTAAGCCATAGCCACTCTGATGCTTAAGTCAAAAGGTTGGAAGGAGAAGAGAGTATTTGATACTGGTTGGAGAACATTCTTATCTATTTACATTCTTCTTTGCCATAATTGTAGGTTTTGATCCTTTTTCTATTCTTTATCTGACTAGGTTTTTCACTGGGCCGATTGTTCATGGATTCCCTTTGGACCGAGGCCGACCAGTTCTATATTCTTATCTAGTGTTTTTACGGTTTCATTTCTTTTTGGCTAAGTTTATATTGGGCTCATCGTTCCTGGGCCATTATTGATGGGCTCGCCCTCGGCTTGATTGAGACCGACAAGGCCCATCTCTCTTTTGGGCTTGCTCTTCTCTCATTCATTTGTTGTTCGTTGACCATTTTACCATTGATTCAAGAATCCACCCACAACAGATATCTACACTCTTTAGATTTTATTTTCGTTTATGACTTTCAAATGTTCAATTTTAGGCCTGTTCATTCAATATAACTCTTAATACAGTCCCTTTTGATAGTTTATTGTTTTTTAAAAAAGAAATTGAAACTTAATTTTGAATGACTAAATTTAGGATTTTGTAAAACTATGGGGATTAAATTTTTTATTTATGGAAAATACATAGATAAAATTTGATGAATCCTAAAATATAGAGACTAAAATGATATTTTATCATTTAACTTATCATAATTCTTAAAAAATTAAAATTTTGTAGATATAAAAAAAATGTTATAAAGATAGATGATGAAGATTGAATTAAATGTTGAATGTAACGTTTGTTTGAGTAAAGAGTTAACAAGTAGTCAACTAAATTAATTGTTCTAAAACAAGTTGACATGAGATTAATGTTTTAGTTTATTATTAGCGAATAAAATTGAGGAAGTGAAGTTAGGTTTTTTTTAATAAAGAGCTTCCCACTTCAAAACCCATTATATCCATAAAATTCAATTATTGCATATCAATGTTTAATACTCAATTAATACTATATTGTGGTAATTTAGTTACATAAACTAGAATTATTATTGTAATTATTTTCATGTCAATATTTATATTATAATTTATTATAATATAATTATCCAAAATTTTATATGATTTGAATTGCATCTAATTTTCTTTAATTAAAATTTGTAAATGGATATAACGAAATATATTAATATGAAATGATAAATGTTGAGATTATAGGACAAAATACAAAGCCTTTATTAAGCATGAATTTCGATTAATTTAATTAACAATTTTAAGTTGGTTCGAAGAATTTAAAAACTTAAATAACCTCTAATAGGTGATTTGACTTGTGTATATACAACATCCGTGGAATATAATTTATATCAAACACAACTCATTTTTTCATAGGTATACCACTTGTCAATTACCTCACAATAATTTATATCAAACACAACCCATTTTTTCATAGGTATACCACTTGTCAACTACCTCACAACATTCAAGTGAAATAATAAACCTCATACTCTAGGCAAAATTAACTAAGCATTAATTTGCTTCTCTTACGTCATTGGGAGAGACCCTATCTCCCGACAATCGATCTCCTGACGGCGGTTTTAGGCGTCAGAAGATCCTCTTTTTCTTGTAGTGAAAAGTTCAGGGAAGATCACATATTTTTAGGAAAGCTAACTTTAAAACTGATATCTATCACCTTTTCAAAGTTATAAAATATATTAAAAAGTGATTTTCTGTAAACTAAAAAATAATTAATTTTATCAAACAACAATAATTATTACCCTTACGAACGTAACTTCAAATGGAATTTAATTATAGTTGGCATAAAATATATACTATCGACAAAAAAGTTACCGTTTGAATGTTGAAAAAAAATGAAATTTAGGAGTTAAAAAATAAAATGATAATTCAATTTTTTTAGAGATATAATAGAACCCTAAATTAATTTTGTTGTAGTGTTTCCAAGCTAGATGGGAGCCTCCTCATGGAAAGTTTAGAATATGGCATCCTTGGAATGAGTATCACAAGATTGCAAGCTTGTCAAGGGACTGTGCCTACCACTTTGAAATGCTCAACCCTTACCTCAACAATCATCCAATCCAAGTACGTAAACTTTTTATTAAAAAAGAAAAAAACTAAGGTTTAAAATGTTTATATATATATGGTTCAAAGTTTATAACAATGTCGTTCGAAATACCAATGAATGTCATTTTGTTTTCGTACTCTAGAATTTAGTAACTTCAAAATTAATTTTTTTTATCGAAATTTGTTGAATAATAATAATAATAATTTGTGTGCAAGAAAAAAAATATTTGACAATTTATATAGAGAAAGCTAATAAGACTAATTTAAAAAAACAAAATCAATAATAAACTAATTATAAAGAAGAATTTTTAGATTTATTGAAACTATGGACTAAAAGTTTGAATTTAAAAAATATATGGACCAAAATAGAATAAAATTTAAAGTACGTGAATTAAAATGGTATTTTAATCTATTATTGTTTCTTTTTATGTTGTTATCGAATGGGCCGTGGACTTTTACCATGAACTTGGTAAGTTATACATTTTATTTTTTTACTATAAACTTTCAATATCATCAAATTAAATTATAAATTTAAATAAGCATTGGAATTTTACACTAATTTTTAATTTCTCCAAAGTACACTCATAAATTTTAATCAAAAAAAATAAAGGAAAAAGTAAGAATATCTTGAAACCCTCTAATTTCAACAAAATAATCCTAACTCTATTGTTACTTGGAATATATAACTCAGTTGAAACATAAAAATGTTAATTGATTAGAGATACAAATCCTCCAAACTTGAATATATATACTTTTCAAAAAAAAAAAAAAAAATAGAAGAGCTAAAAATTTTGTGGACAAAATTTTAAGATATATTTCAGTTAAGACAAAAATTAGGCATAATATAGTCCCCTTGTCCAATGAACACATTAATTTTGTTTCTACAGTTACCCTTGGAAATTCAGAGGCAATGCCAAGAACATTGCTTACAACTATGTACTGAATCAGGCAAAGCTTTAAAGTCCATAGCAATGGCAATACGAGATATAAATCCACCTGCCTTGGCCAAGTCCCACATTCAAATAGCAAAGGAGAAGGCTGAGGAACTTATATCACTTCTAACAAGTATCCATTTTAATGGTGACATGAAGATGGTATCAACTACAACTTTGATTTTACTACTCATTGATTGTTTATCTTGTGTCGAGAAAATCTCTGATTCCGTCCACGAGTTTGTTTTGCTTGCCCGGCTCAAGACTGCGCCGAAGCGGGCCGGTGCAACGCCGACTGAGCAAAAGGCTCATCATAACAGTACAACTACTCAAATTCAAATTTCAGAGTAGGAAATATGAGAACTTTGCATTTGACAGAGAGGTTGGTGTAGACTTTTTATATCTTCACCAGATGAGAGTTGTGTTTTTCTTTTCCTCTTTGTTTTTAATACATAGATTGTGAAAGTAGAAATTCTGTATTTTTTTTCATCACCGTAAATTTAGGGTCACCTGATATGTAACATAAGTATACTGATCATGTAACTAAAGGTTAACAAAAATAAAGAAATTACCAACATGAACATAACTCAACTTGAGGAACTTGTAATATCAACTTCGAGATCTGAGTTCGATCCCCCAACCCACATACCATCAAAAGAAAAGAAAAAAAATTAAGAAATTAACAACTCCAACTAACAAATGTTTCATTACTAACAAAAAGCAAGAGATTAGTGTTGAAAAAAACCCCTAGGGGTTTCTATTTGTCGTGGTTGTCCAACCCACTTGTTACACAAGAAAGACTTTATTTAAACCAGTATTTTGTGAGCCCAATTGGAGCTAATGATTGGCCTATCTTGAAAGCCATAGGTTTTTGTTTTTTTTTTGTTTTTTTTTTATATGGGGATGACCTAAGGAAAAAAAGAGTAAAAAAGAGGCAGGAAATCGGAGGGAAAGGCAATAGTTCGGTTTTTCAGCGACGACTTTCACAAAATTGTCGATTGACAGAGTTTGAACCGTTGGATCGTACTAAGATTTAGTCCGCCTGTTTGAGACACATAGTTCTGCGTTTTGAATTGTTGGATCATTATTTGGGGTTATGATTTGTCCGTAATCGCTGTCGAATAGAGTCTATAAAACTGAGTGATTTTCATTATTTTTTTCTTAAGTCTTCATCTTTTATGTATGAAAGTATTGTTGAGTAGTGAACCTTTGTATGATTGATTTAGGTGTTTTTTCCCTCAATTTTATCATAATAAGAGAAGTTGACAAGGATGGACTCCTAACAAGTGGTTTTACTCTTAGATCGAAGGGGTTGAAGTTGACAAGGATGGACTCCTCAAAGTAGTTTTACTCTTAGATCAAAGGGGTTTTCCACATATAATTCGTTTGTGCTCTTTGCTTTTAGTCTTCCAAAGTTTTGTGGTTTATTGATATCTATTGTTGATTGATTGTTTGGTAATTATTTGGTTATTTACTTGTGGTGTTTTGGAGAACAATTATTTGATTGATTATTTTGGAGGAGATCCTAGTGAATTATTGTTATATTATTTGGGTCCTATCTATGACTACGGTTACATGAATAAACATAAAATAATTGAAAAATAAAAAGAAAACAATAAAGATAAAACCATAAGAATTTATGTGAAAATTTTCAAAATCGAAGGAAAAAAAAAAAAAAAAAAAAAACCCATGTCCCACCTGTTAAAGAAAATATGAGTCGTCAAAACCCACTAACCTTGCTTCCTTTACACGTTTGCAGTAAGCTTTCACCTTTTATTATTTTTACATGAACAACCCATGAAAGCTAAGAACCACAGAAGTCAATACAAGTTGCTAAAGGATTCAGATTAACATAACATCGGTCAGTTAACTTCTTTTCTGTTTTAGGAGTAGTTGTTCCAGTTATACTTTAACACCGCCAAAAAGAAATTTACCATCTAAAATATTAGAATGTTTTGAATATGTTATCTGGTGCTTCAAAGAACCAAGTACAGGAGTTTTATTGTAATTTATCTTTATGATCCTAGGGTTTAGAGAAGTGCGCTATATAAACTCTCTAAATCTTAGAGGGGTCATTCATTATGTATTTTGTAACAATCTCTCTAATAAAATTGTTCTCCCTCTATCTTGTGGACATAGCTAATACACCGTAAGTGAACCACATGAATTTGTATATCAATTCTCTATTATGTTATATTTCTAGTATTCTTTATTTGTCGATTTCGTAAAAAACAGGTATCAAAGCCTGATCGTTAGGGTTTTGAAATTATGCATCTATTTAATAAATAAAATGTCTAGCGTGAACATGAAAATCGACGAATTCACCTGGAGGTATAGTTTCGATTTATGGCAGATCAAGATGTGATCCTTACTGAAGTAGCAGGGGTTATGGCATCGTTGACTGGTAAGTTGAAGAAGATAGTTGTTGATGACAAAACATGACAGACTCTAGAGGAAAAGGCTCATTCGACAAACATGCTATGTTTGATTGATGATATCATCATCGATGTCGCAGATGAAGAAATTGTTGTTGGTCTTTAGTTGAAGTTGGAAAACCTTTACATAACAAAGCCTTTAACCAACGTCTATATTGTCTATGTATGTAGGAAGGTACGTCTTTTCGAGATCATCTTAATTAGTTAGTAAAAGTTTATTAGATCTGCATAATGCAGAGATTGAGGTTGATGATGAGGATGCTGTCTTAATTCTATTAACATCTTTGCCCTTGTTGTATGAGAATTTTGTTGACTCTTATATTGGAAGGAAAGAAAATCTTATTTTAGAATAAGTGGAGTCCATACTGCTTTTAAGAGAGGTTCGTTAGAATGCAGTTAGTTCACGTATCGAATGTCAGGCATCTGGGTTAGGAAGCTAGCTACTAATAGGAAGAAAAGAACATTGAAATTCTAGTAAGCAAAAGTCAAACTAAAACCATAAGTCTTCAAAGTTTAAGGGTCCTAAGTTTGATGACATTTATCATTACTGTAAAGAAAAAGGTCATTGAAAAACCGGGTGTTCTAAGAGGAAAAGCCAGTAGGAAAAGAAGAAAAAGAAGGAAGTTTCTGCCTTTCTTGCACAAGTTAAGATTGATCCTAAAGAAGTTGAGGTCAATTCTGAAGGATAACTAACTGTAGTTGTATATGAGCATTCACATTATGATGATGCGTGGCTTCTTGATTCTTGGGCATCTTACCATATGTGTCCAAACAAAGAGTGATTTTCAACATATCAACAAATAGATGGAGGAAATGTTAGCATGACTAACAATGTTGTGTGGACTAAATCAGCTCAGTTAGGATATAGACACATGATGGTGTCTTCTACACTTTAGACGAGGTTAGACATGTTATGTTAATGTCGAAGAGTTTGATATCTTTTAGTGTGCTTGATTGTAAGGATTAGAGTTTCAAAGGTAAAGATGAAGCGATGTGTGTCTACAAGGGTTCTGAGGTGGTTCTTAGAGGCATAGAACGTGGAAATTTGTATTTTATATCAGGCTCCACAATAATCAGTTACACTATTGTTGCATCATCTATCATTCACAAGGACGATATGACTAAGTTGTGGCATATGAGACTCGGTCATATGAGTGAAAATGGATGTAAATTCTGGAAAAAAAAAAGGGGGAGGGGGGATCTTCTGTGTGGGACAAGGTGTAAGATTTGGAATTTTATGGATATTGTGTATTTTGGACGTTTCATCGTAGCAGGTTTTAAGGAGTGTTCATCATACAAAAGGGACACTTAATTACATCCATTCAGACTATTGAGGACCTTTGAGAGTTGAGTCTATTGGAGGCATGAGATATTTTATGTCTATAATTAATGATTACTTAAAAATGACTTGGGTATTTATAATCAAGCATAAAAGTGAAGTCTTCAAGAACTTCAAGCAGTGGAAGAATTGGTTGAAAAAAAAAGTGGGAAGAAGTTCAAAAGACTGCGAACTAATACAGTTTGAAATTATGTGGGTCTGAGTTCAATGAGTTCTGTAAAGTTCAGAGGATTGTTTGTCATTATACTATTAGAGATACTCCGCAATAGAATTGGGTTGCATAATGTATGAATCATACATTGTTGGAGAGAGCGAGGTGCATGCTCTCTAATGTTGGGTTGGCTAGAAGGTTTTGGGCAAAAGCGGTCAATAAAACATATCATTTGATTAGTCGTGGACCTCACATAGGTATTTTTTTGTAAAAACGTCTTATGAGGTGTGGTCTAGTGTGCCTACAGATTATTCTTTATTAAGAGTTTTTGGTTTTACTATTTGTAATCATGTTAATGAGGTTAAATTAGAACCGAGAGCTAAAAACTGGTATATTTGTAGGTTTTAAGAATGGAGCTAAGGGTATAGAGTCTAGTTGCTTTTTTAGAGTAGAGTTATATTTAGTTGGATTGTGATCTTTGATGAGAATTCCATGTTTAACTCAACTATGAAGTTTGTTATGACATCTACTGGTGTGAGAGAAAGTAGTAGTGTTGATAAACAGGTGGAGATACAATTTTCTTCTGTTGCAAATCAATTACAAGATTAAGGTAGAGAAGATCAACTAGTCACTATAGGAATTGTTGAGTTGCCAGAAACTGAGGTGACTGAAATTTTATAAGTTGTTGTTGTGCCTGAGAATTCTAGTCCACAAGTAGATTAGCCAAGTATTGCTCGTGATAGAGTTAGAAGAGTTAGTGTTGGGCCTCCAAAGAGATGTGGTTTTAAAGACATGGTGAATTTATTGCATGTTGCTGAAGAGGTGGATCCTCATGAGTCATCCACCTATAAAGAAGTTGTTTTATATAGTGAATCTGCTTAGTGGTTTGTTTCTATAATGGTTGAGATGGAATCCCTTGATAAAAATAAGACTTGGGAGTTAGTTAAATGATCTAAGAAGATAAAAAATATCACTTGTAAATGGGTCTTCAAGAAAAAATAAGGAATCTCACCTACAGAGGGTATAAAGTATAAAGCTCAGGTAGTTTTTAAAAGGTACACACAAAGAGAAGGAGTTGATTATTAGAAGATCTTCTCATCAATAGTCAAACATACTTCTATCAAGGTGTTATTAGCAATAGTAGCACGTCAGATTTTGGGACTTGAGTAACTAGATGTGAAGATGACTTTCTTACATTGAGAGCTAGAAGAAGAGATTTATATGATCCAGCCATATGGGTTTCAGTATTCAGGCAAAGAAGATTATGTCTACAAGTTGAAGAAATCATTATATGGACTAAAGTCGTCTCCAAGCCAGTGGTACAAGCGATTTGATAGTTATATGGTTGGATTTAGTTATAATAGGAATCTATATGATTGTTATGTATATCACAATAAAACTGATGATTGTTCAATGGTTTATCTTCTTCTATGTGTACATCATATACTTATAGCTGCTAAGTCCAAGTCTGATATTTAGCAGTTGAAGAATCTTCTCAATACGAAGTTTGACATGAAGGATTTGGGAGCTGCTAAAAAAATTTTGGGTATGGAGATCTACAGAGATGGAGATCAAAATAAGCTTTTCTTATCACAAAAATGCTATATTCAGAAGATGTTGTCTACGTTTGGTATGTCATTAGCCAATTCTATCGATACTCCTATACTGCAACTGCTCATTTGTCATCTATACTTTCACCACATTTTGTATTATATAGCATTTTCTCTAATAAAATTATTCTCCCTTTGCCCTCATGGACGTAGCTAATACACTATTCATGAACCACGTAAATTTTTGTGTCGATTCTCTATTATTTTACGTTTTTTGCATTATTTGTTTCTCGATTTCGTACCATAAAAAAATATTAAAATCACATAAAATCCTCTCCTCAATCCCAATTATAAAGGCACTCTTTCTTAAAACAATTGTATCATACACACAACCTTTCTATGAACAAGAGAACATAAGAAGGGAATTCAAATAAAGTTAACACCCTTAAGATTAAAGTATGTGTTGCTAGCTAGAAGGATTTGAAACCTACAAAATCATAGGCTCGTTTTATAGTGCTTGGAAGCCTTTCACTTTTTCTAACTTTTTCAATGTTAGACACCTACTCTTGAAATATTTGGCCAAAACCCCATAAATTTCACATTGACTAGATATTTGAAGAATCTACGGCTTCAATTGCATCCATTATATTTACTAACAATTATAATTCTCAATCTAAACAACTATAACCTACTCCATCATAAAAGTAAACCACTTTAAATGTCCCTTTCTAAGATTTTTCTTTTTCTTCACTTTATATAAATCTTGTTGAAATTGATGGTACAACTTCCACCTACTTAGCCCACCAAGAAGATTTTCAGTCATCGATACTATTGAGGTTGATGCCCTAAATCGCACGGTTTTTTAGTTCATAAATTATTTGTACAAACTTATTATTTATTTAATAAAATAAATTGTTATTTTATTTGACATTTAGTTTTCAATAACCCAAAATAAAGAAACTAAGATCCTAGGTTATTTAAGGTAGCTAAACATGTATGTGGTGACATATAGATGGATCATATTTAAGTAATAACCTGAAAGGTCTATGGTGGATGTATAGGTTAGGTACCTTATCCTTGTGATACTACGGATACGACCCACTTTGTAATTGTTACAATTGTTATAAAGTGTTACAAATAATCTGGTCTTGATTATTCATGTGGAGACATGTGAGTGAGGGTATCCTGTACAAAGAGTTTATATAAAATGAGACCACGAAATGATTATCTCTATTTATAACACTGTTATTGAAGAGACTTACATTTTACTAGGACGACAATAGGTGACTTTGAAGGGATTGAATCTCAATGCGGAAGCGAATGATCGTTTTGTCTTTGAATTGGGATTGGGAAAACCAAAATTATTTTTACTGAAATCTAATTTAGGCAAAACATAGATATTATTCATGCTGGAAAAAAATCAAAGGTTAAAAGATAAATACCTTTGATGATTAGATAAGATCCAAGCTTTTCCCTCCAAGGTCATGAACCAGTTTACTATGAAAAATCCTAACGATCTTCTACCCAATACGAACACCATAAAAAGGATTCCTTGTTATTATCAGGATACAAAGATTGAAGTGTGGGCTTCACCGAGTTTTGGTAAAGGAAAATTTTTGTGTGAGAAAGTGAGAGAGAGAAA
Organism: Benincasa hispida; assembly: GCF_009727055.1. Lineage (NCBI taxonomy): Eukaryota > Viridiplantae > Streptophyta > Magnoliopsida > Cucurbitales > Cucurbitaceae > Benincasa > Benincasa hispida. The sequence continues at coordinate 37,481,280 of NC_052350.1, forward strand.
GTCAAAAAAAAAAATGTAGAGATTTTTCTCTTGCATATTTTTCCACCTTTTGTTGCGCAAAAAAATGAGGAATAAGATGGGGAGAGTGGGAGGGAGTTACAATAACTCCCCATTCCCCCACTTTTTTTAAAAAAATTAACTCCCCTGATGGTGAGTTATTTGATTTTGAATAATATTATTTTAATATTAAATAATATTAAGATAATATTTATAATATGATTAATTAACTATTTATAATCTCATTACAATGCACCTTCCTTTTTTAATCTATAGTTTTAATAAGAATCAAATTCATATTAAATATTAATCTATAGAGAAAAATATTTAAAATATTTGAATCATATTAAAAAAATTTCTCACACATATTATATAGTTTTAATTATAAACCATATTTATAATCAACTATATATTATAATATATTGATATACATCATACATTGTATTAATTATAATAATATAATTAATTACTCAAATTTCCATAAATATTTTGAACAATTCAATTTATTCCAAAAATAATTAATCCTTATTTCTATCCTCAGTGAAACAAGGGGACCAATTGGATCTACATATTAGAAGCTCCAATGATTTGAGATTAACCCACTAGATCGTCAATTGGATTAATCAACATTCATTAACTACCAGACACTCCACTACAGACCAACAGTTGCACTCTTCGCACTGTAAATATATTTTTGTGTCCATTGGATATAACCAATCAACAATAACTTGACCCTTCACAAATTGCTCGTAACTACTGTTGGGTCAAAATTACCGTTTTACCTCTGTAGTTACATTTAACTCTTTAAATGTCACTAATTCCTCTAATGAACAAAAAATTCATTGTCCAACTATAAACTAACCCCTCTCAAGCCAATGAGAAGGTGAGGCCTCATTGTTCAAGACCCGAAATCAGCTATTAACAAAGAAATTTATCTACCTTCCCTTTCAATGGGAAGGAATGAATTTCATCTTGTGTAGTTGTGTTCCTAGCTCCCTACTCGAAAAAAACCTCAAAATAATAGGCATATTGAGTCAGCAAAAAGGCTACTTTCACCTATACAAATAAAAAGTTTGTCACATTGACAAGAGTTCACAACTCATTCAAGATTAAAGTCAAGTTAGCTATGGTCATCCTAGTAAAAAGTTAGTTTCTTCAAGCAACAGTGTTATACTAAAAAACTAATAATTTTGTGGTCTGGTCTTATGTAAACTCTTTATATAGGATGCCTTCACTCACATTTCTCCACATGAAAAATATGGATCATATTGTTTGTAACACTTCCAACCTATGTAATAATTACAAAGTAGATCGTATCCGCAGTGTCACCAAGATAAAGCACCCAACCTTAACCATATACTATAGACCTTTTAGGTCATTACTTGAATACGATTCACTTGTATGTCTACCACATACTATTCAAATTTCATTAAATGATCTTGGATATTAGTTTATTGAATTTAGCTAATGCTATTTAAAGGTCAACTAAAATACTTCTTATTTTATTGAATAAATAATTTGTATTTAAAAAATTACAAACTACAAGATAAACGAGATTTAGGACATTAAATCCAACAGACTTTACCTTAATTCTAGGTGTGTTGTGAACTTCTGTCTATGAGGTCGGTCCTTTGATTTGCGTGGGTGAGAGTGACCAGATTTGCCAACTCAATATGCTTATCCTTTTGAGGATTCGTTCGAGTGGGGAGATGGGAACACAACTACACAAGATGGAATTCACTCATTCTCGGTCATAGGGTAAGTAGATAAATTATTTCTTTAAAGGCTGATCCCAGGTCTTGAATAATGAGGCACCTCACCTTCTCATTATATAGTTGGACTATGACTAATTGTTCATTAAGGGATCAGTGGTACTTAAAGAGTTATATGTAACTACAGGGGTAAAATGGTAATTTTGACCCAGTTGTAGTTATGAGCAAGTTGTGAAGGATCAACTTACTATTGATTGATTATATCCAATGGACACAAAAACATATCTACAGTGTGAATAGTGCAGATGTTGCTATTTTGTGCAGTGGCCGACAGTTAATAAATGTTGATTAATTTAGTTAAAGATTTTAATTAATTAATTTCGTATCATTGGAGCTTCTAATTTGTTGGTCAGGTCCCATTGTTAGTTTAATAAGAGTTAAATGAGAATCAATTAATTTTGGATTAATTTAAATGGTTCAAATTAATTAAAGAGAATTAATTATATGAGGTACAGTTAATATATGTATTTGGATATATTATAATATAAAGTTAATGCGAGAGATAAATATTTGAATATCATTCAAATACTAATTATATGGATGAGACTCACATTAAAAACTATAGGTTAAAATTAATATGAATGAGATTAATATTAAAATTAAAGGTTATATGAGAGAATATAAATTATGGGTTATATTATTATGATATAATATAAACTATAGGTTATATATTATATGTGATATATATATAGTTTTATTTAATTATATTTATGAAACTAAATTACAAAATAACTCCCTGGGAGTTATTTCACGTTATAAAGGGAGTTATTTAATAACTCCCCTCATCTCTCACTTATAAGAAAAAGGTAGAGGAGTTTAGATCAATTGTTCAATGTATGATAATACAATGAAGGAAATTTCTCTTTGTTAGAAATTCTTCTTCTTCCTCAATAAAGAAAATTCTCTCCAAAAGAATTTTCCCTTCTCCCTCACCAAATTTAAGAAGGCAAGCCCACACCTCTATCTTGATTCTCACCTTGAGAATAGTGAGGAAGGTTTTCGGGTGGTGTCCAAGAATCACTATGTTCTTTCTGTGTTCATGGCTGAAGTATTCGAAAGGAGGAGAAGTGATCGTGACCACAAGAGAGAAATACTTGAAGATTGAGTATCTTCAAGGGTATGTCGTATCTCTTTCCATTTCCTCTCTATGAATTAAGAAAGCATACTTATTTTACTGCTTGTCCTCTGTATTGTTCTTTTCTATATTTTAAATAGTTCCAAAAAGGAATTCATTGACACAAGCGATCATTCGCTTCTGTTGCGGGAATTTGATTCATTCAATTGGTATAAGAGTCAAATTATGCCACTGAATTTTTTTTAAAATTAAAATAAGAGAATTATATGGTTTGTATGATGGATGTGTTTGTTTTCGTTATTTTATAGTATAAGTGTTTTATTATAGAAGGACAATGCAATTACATTGAGCAAGACATTACTTATTAAATATAAGTATTATATTTAATTACTGTCAGTAGATGCACGATTATAGATTTTATTTATTTTATTAATTTTATATGTTCTATAAGTGTAATGATTAGAACTAAAATCTATAATAAAAAAATTTGTATGAAAACATAGGTTTCCATTTATTTAAATGGTTTAAAATTAATTCACCTAGATCTATGTAAAAATATTTCTAATATGATTATAAAAAGGTTAATCTTTTATTTTCATTTTAATAGTATTAAATTGGAAATAATAAAAGATTAAATTTATAATAGAATATGTGTAAGGGACCTTTGTCTAAGGAAGGTTCTATCTAGGCTAGAGTGTTTAAGCTAATGGAAACGGAACACCCTACCTTGAAACTGACTTGGAAGGTGAATTAAACAAGTATTTTATAAGCATGCAATACATGATTAGGTTTATTAAAGTGTTTAATAAACAAGAATCATATGTTGTTAAACTATCCAATATAAGAATTATATTGGGCCAATTTAACAATACATTTAGATAAATTGTTGGCTGGATTTACCTAAGTAACGAACCCTGGGTTTAAAATACTTAGTGGGAGGAAAAATGATGTATATAATATGTCAATTTCTTTTCTCGTTCTCCCTAATAGTTCACATCATAAGATCTATACTCAGCCTAGTGGCATAATTTGCTTGTGTCCCCCCTAAGGATCGTGTTTGTATAGGTCAATATCAAGGTGAATGGAGAAAGTGTTTAGAGTAAGTGGAAGAAGGACATGTGTCAACACATCCTACAGTCTCTTTCATTAGTTAGCAGTAAGGTTTCATGTTCGGCCTCATGGCACCATTTCCTTGTCCCTCTAAGGAAGGTGTTTGCATGAAATTTTACTCAAACTCGAGTAATGGATAGGATTGTATTAGTTTTTGCCTCAATCGATTTTTCCTTAATGTTGGCTCATTAAGGCGGAACTCGGAATCTAAAATGAAGGGTTACACTTATAAGAAATTGTTAAGCAAGTATATGATTTCTTGACCAAATAGTGGTGACTGATTATTATAGGAATAAGAGTTATTCTGGTATAATGATTGGTTGAGAATGTCTCGATTTAGTGAATCGGTGACTATTAACCATACGATGAATCTTATCCTAACTCACTGAAGTCTCATTGCAAAATTAGATGTCATATAGGGTACATTAGAATTTTGCTAAATTTTGATTAGTTTCAAATGGGTATTGCATATAACTAATATAAATAGTTTGTATGGTTTTAGCAAACTTCAATATGACTAGCACTACTTTCAACCTACTTAGTGAGGATAAATTAAATGGCGACAACTATACAAGTCAGAAAAACAAAATTAATAATGTGTTAATCATCAATGACCTGCGATTTGTTCTTCTTGAGGAATGTACTCAAGTACTCGCTCAAAATGCAACCCAAAATGTTCAAAATGCTTACGAGAGATGGGTAAAGGCAAATGAGAAGACTCGAGTGTACATACTTTCCAACTTATCTGAAGTTTAAGCAAAGAAGCATGAATCCATGGTCATTGCTTGTGAGATCATTGAATCATTGCGAGATATGCTTGGACAACTAACCTCATAGCTCAAACATGATGCTCTTAAATTCATTTTCAATGCCCGTACGAAAAAAGGGACATGTGTTCGAGAACACTTTCTCAATATGATGATCCACTTTAACGTGGCTAAAATGAATGGGTCGACATCGATGAGGCTAGTCAAGTTAGCTTTATTTTAGAGATTTTGCTAGAGAGTTTCCTTCAGTTCCATAGCAACGTTGTTATGAACAAGCTTGACTACAACCTGACCATCCTTCTTAATGAACTACAGACTTATCAATCCTTAATGAAAGTTAAGAAGCTGAAGGGAGAGGCAAACGCTGCCACTTCCTCTAAGATGTTCTACAGATGTTTGACCTCTAGAACTAAGTTTGTGCCTTCTTCGTCTAGTACCAGGAAATGGAAGAAGAATAAGGAGGATCAAGGGAATAAAGCGAACCTTGTTGTAGTCCAAAGGGACAAGAAGGCCAAAGTTGCCAAAGGAACTTGCTTCCATTACATTCAGGAGGGACACTTGATATGGATCTGTCCCAAATACTTGGTAGAGAAAAAGAAGGTCAAACAAGGAATATGGTTTACTAGTTTTGGAAACATGTTTAGTGGAGAACGATGATCGACCTAGATAATTGATTCAGGGACCACTAATCATGTTTGATATTCTTTTGAGGGAATTAGTTCCTAGTAGTAGCTCGGGACTGGCGAGATGAAGATGCGGGTTGGAACAGGTCATGTCATCTCAATAGTTGTAGTGAGAGGCGTGAAACTTCTCTTTTAGAAATCATTTCTATTATTAGATAAAATTTATGTGGTTTCAGGTTTGAAACGGAACCTTATTCTATAAAAGCTTTGTTGGAATAAAATTATACTATTTCATTTTTTGTAAATAAAGTGTTTTTTTATAAGAATGGTGTGAATATTTGTAATGCAAACCTAGAGAGTAGTTTATATGTGGTAAGGTCATTGTGACTAAGGTGCTTCTAAATGCCGAAATGTTCAGAACTGCAACAATTTAACATAAAAGACAAAAGATATCTCCTAAGGACAACTTTGGCATCTAAGATTAGGTCATATAAACCTCAATACATAAGAGGTTGGTTAAGAATGAACTTCTAAACGAGTTAGAAGAAAACGCTTTACCAGTATGTGAGTCATACCTTGAAGGAAAAATAACTAAAAAAAACTTTTACTAGAAAAGGTATAAAGCCAAAGAACCCTTGAAACATGTACATTCAGACCTCTGTGGTCTTATGAATGTTAAGGCAAGAGGAGAGTTTGAATATTTCATCTATTTCATAAATGATTATTATAGATATGGGTATTTTACCTAATGCAACACAAGTATGAAACTCTTCGAAAGTTCAAAAAGTATAAGGCGGAGGTTGAGAATTCAATAGGAAAAACCATTAAGACACTTCAAATAGATCGAGGTGGAGAGTGTGTGGATTTAAAATTCTAGGACTATTTGATAGAAGATGAAATTGCATACCAACTCTCAACACCTAGTACACCTCAGCAAAATAGTGTATCAGAATGTAGAAATAGAACCTTCTTAGACATGGTTCATTCTATGATGAGTTATGCACATTTACCTAATTTGTTTTGGGGTTATGCAGTAATAACTGCAGTTTATATTTTAAACTGTATTCCGTCCAAGAGTGTTTCTTAAACACCTTCGAAATTATTGAATGATCGTAAAGGTAGTTTACACCACTTCAGAATTTAGGGTTGCCCAGCACATGTGCTTGAGGAAAATCCTAAGAAATTGGAACCTCGTTCAAAATTATGCCTATTTATAGACTACTCCAAAGGAACAAGAGGTGGTTACTTCTATGGTTCTAAATAAAATAAAGTATTTGTTTGAAAAATACTACTTTTTTAAAAGAGGACTACATCAGGGAGTATAAGCCCCACAGTAAAATTGGGTTAAGTGAGCTTTCAAACGAAACTAGTGAAACTTCAACAAGAGTTATTGAGAATCCTAGTACTTCAACAAGAGTTGTTGATGTCAGTTCATCTAGTCAAGCACGTCTACCTCAACAGTTGAAGGAGCCTCGACGTAATAAGAGGGTTAAACCTACCTACTCGTTATATGGGTTTAACAGAAATCCTAACCGTCATATCAGATGACAAAGTTAAGGATCCATTGTCCTATAAACAAGAAATGGATGATCTGGACAAAGATGAATAGGTTAAAGTTATGGATCTCGAAATGGAGTCTATGTACTTCAATTCAATCTAGGATCTTGAAGATCAACCTGAAAGGGTAAATCTATAGGCTGCAAATGGATCTACAGGAGAAAATGAGGCATATAAGGGAAGGTACATACCTTTAATGCTAGACTGGGGTTATACCCAGGTTGAGGGAGTGGACTATGAGGAAACTTTCTCACCTGTTGCCATGTTGAAGCTTATTTGTATTCTCTTGTCCATTGTCACATATTATAATATGAGATATGGAAAATGAACGTCAAGACTGCCTTTCTGAATGCTAATCTTATGGAGACCATCTATATGTAACAACCAGAGGGATTCATTAACACGGTCAAGAGAAAATGGTTTGTAAGATTAATCGGTCCATTTATGATTGAAATAAGCATCTCAATCTTGCAATATAAGATTTGATACTATGATCAAATCTTATGACTTTGACTAGAATGTGTTGGGTTGAATGTTCTAAAACTCGTAGTTTATAAAGTTAAACATATTTTATTATCAATAAAGATGTTATTTGACATTTATTCAATAAAGTTGTTATTGAATTTTATAAATTGTATTTGTAAAGACTAAATCCAATAAACTAAGATCCATGGCTATTATATGAATACTTAAACTTTATGTAGAGAAATAAAGATGGATCAAGTTCGAGTAGATAGCCAAAACGGTCTATAGTGTACAAATAAGATTGAGTGCCATATTCTGGTAACATTATTGGATGCGGCCCCCTCTGTAATTGTTACAATATGTTGTAAAGTACTACAAAAGAAGTGATCCTGATTCGTTCATGTATTTATATAAGGAGTGTGGGCATCTTATGCAATGAATTTGCATAAGATCAGACCAAGAAATTGAAGGAACTCTTATCAAATAGAACCTATGAGCGGAAGAAGGATCGTTCCAAATTTATTGTGACAGAATTACAAGCATTCATAAATATACAAACTAGTTATGCATTTTATAACAAACTACGACATGCTTTCATAAATTAAATACAAAAGAACGAGAGATTTACCTTTGAAGAACTCTTCTTCTGTTTTTCTCTCGCTCTTATGAAGAATTGGGTCCAACAACCTCTCGTTGTCACTGCAATCGTCTACCCAGATCTTTCGTTGTCGCTTAGCACACGAACAGTCTTCTCCACGAACAAGCAGCCTCTCGGACACCACACTTAGTGACCTTGGTATTCTCAGAGTGAGAATCCAAGAGGTGTGGGCTCTTTGGATTGGTAGAAGGAAGGAGGAAACAACGATCGCACTCAATAGTGAAGAAAATATCTCATATTATTATATCACAAGTGTTTGTTCAATACAGATGTTTACAAACTACAGGACCCAACGAGAGTTTAGGGTATCAACCCCAACAGAAATAAGTCACTCTTACTTTATAACGTTGTTTACTGTTTAAGACTGACTATTTCGCTTAGATGACTTAGGTAACTCGATCTTAATCCTGAGCTAACTATGAACTCATGTTTATTCAGGATTATCCTTAGATTTGCATAGGTGAGGGTTGGCTCAACAGCGCCGACTCAATAAGCCTCCAATTTCAGGGGTAATACTAGGTAGATAACTGAGGACATAGGGTGCAAGATGGAATTCACGCTACCCGATTTAGGGATAGGAGAAAGGTTGTTCTCTTAATTACTGAATCCAGGTCTTGAACAAGGTGCACCACCCTCTCATTGGCCTATGAGGAATCCAGTTTAGTGATTGGATCACAAACCAATTATTCATTAGAGGATCAGTGGAATTTAAGGAGCAAGATGTAATTACATGTGTTAGTGGAGATTTCCAAATTGGAAATCTCGATGTGTTTTATCAAGAAACCAACACCTAGCCCACTCATTTCCTCAAATTGAAGTGGCCAAATTTGAAATCTAAAGTGGCTGCATTTATAAGATATATAAAAACATTTCAATTTCAAATTAAGAAGGATGATGAAGTGGGACTTCTCCAAAAACTGTTGCAAGAAAAGGTTTCTATTGAAACCCTCTCGAAATCCCTTCACTTTTCACTTCAATATTGAGTTCTACCACTAAAATTCAAGGTTAAGAATAGTAGAGAAGATCTATTGCTGGTTCTCTATAGATTTGGAGCTAGGATTTCGTGAAAAGTAGCTTAGAATTGAAGGAATTCTTCAAATGTATGTTGATTGAAACCCTCTTCTGTAAATTTTGATTTTTCATGCTTTTAGAACTCAAATTAAGTGTAATTAGAGTGCTTATTAATTCTTTTTACTTTTATTGCATGCTTGTACATTCCATCAGAATATTGATGAGCTTTGTATCTACAAGAAAATCATCAATAGTTTAGTACTTTCTTAGTATTGTATGTAGATGATATCCTACTTATTGGGAATGATGCATATCAACTAACAGATGTTAAAGAGTGGTTAGCCGCCAAATTCCAAATGAAAGATTTCGGAGAGGCACAATTTGTTCTAGGGATCCAGATCATCAAGGATCATAAGAATAAAACACTAGCCTTGTCTCAAACATATTATATTGACAAAATGCATGTCAAATATTCGATATACAATTGCAAGAGGGATTTATTACCTTCCAGGCATGGAAATTTATTGTCTAAGGAACAGTGTCCTAAGACACCTCAAGAAGTTAAGGAAATGAGACGGATTCCTTATGCATCGGTTGTTGGTAGCTTGATGTATGCAATGTTACATACTAGACCTGACATTTGCTATATAATGGGGACTGTAAGTAGATATCAATCATATCCAAGATTGGATCACTAGAAAGTAGTTAAAATCATTCTCAAGTATCTTTGGAGAACGAGAGACTACATGCTTGTATATGGAGCTAAGGATTTGATCTTTATAGGATACACTGACTGTAATTTTTAGACTGATAGGGATTCCAAGAAATTCATATGAGGATCAATATTCACTAAGCACAAAGCAAGATTGTATTGCTAACTCTACCATGAAGGCGGAGTATGTAATGGCTTGTAAAGTTGCCAAAGAGGTTGTATGGCTCAGAAAGTTTTTGACAGGTCTGGAAGTTGTTCCTGGCATGTCAAAGCCCATCACTCTTTATTGTGATAATAGTGGTGCTATGGGAAATTCCAAGGAGCCTAGAAGCCACAAGAGAGGGGAGCACATTGAGCACAAATATCATCACATCTAGGAGATTATGCATCGAAGGGACGTGATCGTCATGAAGATCGCTTCGGAGCACAATTTTGTGATCTCATTTCAACAAAGGGCTACTCATGGCTAAAGTGCTTGGGTTACTGAAGTAGTCGGTGGGTCTCCGTCCCAAAATATAAATCTAAGGTCTAGACAGAGTGGAGATGTACTGGGAGCAGTAACATATGTCCCATATATTATTTTATGTTGTTGTTGTATCTCTATTTTATACTTTGTATTTGTATACCCACTAGCCTGAGTGACAAGTGGGAGATTATTGGTGGTAATGCCGTTAAATCTCATAGTTTCGTTAGTTTGTAAATTATTTGTAACTACGAATTCTTTATAATAAAATAAAGATGTTGTTTATGTGACATTTAATTTGCATTAACCCAAAACAAATAAACTAAGATCCTAGTTAATATAGGCTATGTTAGGGTTCGATGCCTTAAATCTTGTAGGCTCTTATAGTTTGTAATTGTATTGTATAAACATTTTATTTATGTTAATAAATTATGTGATGTTTTATTTCTTTTCTTTTTTTTTTTTTTTTTTTTTTGGCTGTGGTCGTTAACCACAAACCAATAAACTAAAATATCCAATTATATTGTAGCTTAAACATGTTATGTAAGACATAATGGATGGGGATCATGTTTAAGTGATAACCTAAATGGTCTGTAATAGATAGATAAGGTTGATACCTATATCCTGTGAACACTACAAGTATAGCTCGGCTTTTTAGATGTATAATTGTTGTATAAGTGCTACAATGGAATAACTGATCCTGATCCATTCACGTGGAGAACATGTGAGCGGGATCTTTCTATACAAAGGAGTAGATATAAGACCAGACCTCGAAGATGTGTTAATCTCATACATATAACATTGTTCATAATAGAGAACTTAAATTTCATCAAGATGACCATAGGTTAACATGACCTGAATCGCTGAGATGAGTTTGTGAACTCTGCCTATTGAAGGCGCCTTCTTGATATTATGATAAGGGGAAGAGTGGCCAGATTCGATGCGATATAAACAAGCCCATACCAATGTTTGGGACATAGCTACATAAGACAGTGAATCTGCACCGTCCTGCTCCCACAATCTCGTGGAGGCAAGTTAGATAATTGTTACGCTATTAAGCTGATGTTCGGGGCTAAAATATAGTGGTTAACCGGGAAGAACAGGTGACGCGATTACACCCTCTCTTGCTAAGGCTAGAGGGGGTTTGGTCATAGTTGGACATTGGTTTATTGTTTATAGAGGGGATCAGTGGTACTTAAGAAGTTAGATGTAACTAATAGGGGCAAAACGGTAATTTATGGCCCAACTGTACTTACGAACACATCTAGTGAAGACCATTGTACTATTGATTGATTCTATATGCAATAGAAAATAGAAATATATCTATAGTGCGGGAATGCAGCTGCGGTTCCATTTAAGTTGAAGTGAACCCCGACAGCGTTAAAGGTAGATGGGTAGGTAATCTAATTAAATGAGTTTATTAAATTTCTCATCAGGGCTACCCATTGAAGCTTCAAAACAGCTACAGGTCCATGAGGCCCCTTTCGGTAGCTTAACAAAAATTTAATGAAAATCAGTTTTTGGATAATTTGAAATTGTTCAATTTCTTGAGGGAATATAATTATATGTGATATAATAAGATAATAACTATATGTGATATAATTATAATATTAAGTTTTTTATGAGAGGAAATAAATATTTGAATATGATTACAAATATAATTATATGAAATTGAATTCTATATTAGTTAATAATATAAATGTGAGTTACATTAAGAAGCCAATTAGCAGAGAGAAAATAAACTATAGGTATTATATTATATATGCAACAATATTTTTACTATAGGTTATATGTTATATTTGATCATATACATATAGTTAATATATATATTTATATGATAAGGTAGATTCTTATATATATATATTTTATATTTATTAAATAAATAAATAATTTAATTTAATTTAATTTAATTTAATTTTTTTTTTGAGGGAGTTGTAATTCCCTCCCCTCTCTTTTCTCTCCACATCACGTAAGTGAGTGGGTGGTTTTGGTTTTTGTTTTATCTTCTTCTTCGTGGGTAAAAAGAAAAGATACAAAAAAGAAAAAGAAAACATACAAAGAATAGAAAAGTTTTGTTTTTGTTTTTCCCCTATTTCATCCATCTCCTCTCTAAATCCCTTCCCTCTCAAAATCCACAATAGTCAGAGTCCACTCTTCCTATGTTCTCATCCCTAAGAATACCGTGGTAGCTTTTTATGGTTGTGTCCAATTAGTGTTCGAGGAATTTCAAGTGAAGATTGGTTTTTTCAATTGTATGCGTTATGAACCCTATTTTAATTCTTCTGTTAATTTTTAATAGTATGTTGTATTTTTTTCATTAAATGCATAATTTTGTTGTTTCTCTGTAAATTTTCTGTTCGGTAAAAATTATGTAAAATTGGAATGATCCATGTCTTCCACTCAAGAACCCTAACAAGGTTTCTTCAACTTAAACGTGTATGTGGTGACATACAAGTAGATCATGTTTAAGTAATAACCTGAAAGGTCTGTAGCAGATGGATAAAGTTGGGTACCTTATCCTGGTGACACTATAGATACGATCCATTTTGTAATTGATACAATTGTTGTGAAGTGTTACAAATGATCTGATCCTAATTCTTCATGTAGAGACATGTGAGTGGATGTATCCTGTACAATGAGTTTGTACAAGACTGAACCACGAAATGATTAGTCTCTCTTTATAACGTCGTTACTATAAGAAACTTACATTTAACTAGGATGACCATAGGTGACTTGACCTTAATCCTAAGTGAGTTGTGAACTCGTACCTATGAGGGCAGTCCTTTGGTCTGCATGGGTGAAAGTGGCCAGATTCACCGACTCAATGTGCCTACCATTTTAAGAATTCATACGAGTGGGGAGCTAGGAACATAGTTACACAAGATGAAACATTCTCGGTGATAAGGTAAGTAGATAAATTATTCCCTTAATGGTCGATTTTGGGTTTTGAACAATGACGTGCCTCACCCTTTCACTGGCCAAAGACGATTCTAATTATAGTTGGACTATAATTAATTGTTCATTAGAAGGATCAGTGGTACTTAAGGAGTTAGATTTAACTACGTGAATCAAATGGTAATTTTGACCAAGCTGTAGTTATGAGCAATTTTTGAAGGGTTAACTTACTATTAATTGGTTATATCCAATAGACACAAAAATATATCTATAGTGCGAAGAATACAGTTATTGGTCTTTAGTGGAGTGACCGAAAGGTAATGAATGTTGATTAATTTAATTAAAGAGTTTAATTAATTTTTCTCTTATCATTGGAGCTTCTAATCTGTAGGTCCATAAGGTTTCCTTACTAGCTCAATAAAGGTTAAATGAGAATCAACTAACGTTGGATTAATTTGAATTGTTCAAATTAATTAAAAAGAAGTTAATTATATGAGATACAATTAGTATAATGTATTTGGATACATTATAATATGTAGTTAATGAGAGAGAGAAATATTTGAATATGATTCATGTTGGGGTTGATGCCCTAAATCTCGTAGGATCCTATAGTTTGTAAACACTTGTATGAACAAACATTTTAGTGACTAATGATATATGATATTTTATTCACTTCTATCTATGAAATATATGATATTTTAGTTGCATTAATCACAAACCAATAGACTAAGATCCATGGTTATCATTGCAACTTAAACATGTATGTGGAGAAATATAAGTGGATCTTGTTTAAGTGATAACCTAAATGGTCTGTATTATATGGATAAGGTTGGGTACCTTATCCTTGTGACACTACGAGTATGGCCGCTTTGTAGGTGATACAAATATTGTAAAGTGACAAATGATCTGATCTTGATCATTCATGTATTAGACATGCAAGCGGGGATATTCTATATAAAGAAGTTTGTATAAGACTGAACCACGAAATGTTTAGTCTCGTTAAATAACGTCGTTCATAATTGAGACTTTTATTTCACTAGGATGACCATAGGTAACATGACCTTAATTCTGATAAGTTGTGAACTCCTACCATGAGGGCGGTTCTTTGATTTTCATGGGTGAGGGTGGCCAGATCGCCGACTCAAAAAGCCTACCATTTTGGAGATTCGTCTGATTGGAGAGCTGGAAACTCAGCTACACACAATGGAATTCACTTTTTCCCCGAAGCAGGGGTAAGTAGATAAATTACTCCCTTAAGGGCTAATTCTGGGTCTTGAACAATGTGGTGCCACACCCTCTCTTGGCCCGAGAAGGGTTTAGTCATAGTGGGACTATGATCTATTGTTCATTAGAGGAATTAGTGGTACTTAAGAAGTTAGATGTAACTACAGGGGCAAAATGGTAATTTGGCCTAACTATACTTACGAGGTATTTGTGAAGGGTCATCGTACTATTGATTGGTTATATCCAATGGACACAAAAATATATCTGTAGTGCGAAGAGTGCAATTGTCGATCTTTAGTGGAGTGTCCGACAGTTAACGGATGGTGGATAATGTGATTAAAGAGTTTAGTCAGTTATTCATGTATCGTTGGAGCTTGAAGCTACAGGTCCATAAAGTTCGCTTGGTAACTCAATGGATTTAAGTTGAGAATCAATTTTTGGGTTAATTTGAAATGTTCAAATTAATAAGAGGGAATTTTATTATATATGATATAATTAAATTAATTCAATTATATATGATATAATTGATATAATGTATTTGATACATTATTGTTTGATTGGAGGAACTAATATTTGAATATGATTCAAATATATTTTCTATGAATAAGATTCATAGTTTTTAAATTTAATATAAATATGATTTATATTAAATTTCATAAAATAGAGAAAAAGAATTATGGTTTATATATTGTATATGATGCAATATTAAAACTATAGGTTATAAATATAATATGATAAGCTAGTTATCATATTTATTTATAATTTATTAATTATTTGATCATTATTCTTTTTCTCTCTAACTACCCTTAGTGGGTAGTTATTTGGTTTTATGGCAAATGTGGGATAAATAAAAATGGTTTTCTAATTATTTCATGAGACATCAGATATATAATCGAGTGTAAAGAGAGTTACTACACGACCGATTCCTTTGAGAGACTAAACGATCGAGTAAGCTTGTCTATGTTATAGACTAGTTTGTCTACACGATAGTGTTGTTCACTGCACAATTGTCTTCCTCCTTAAAACTTCAAACTTCCCTCTAACCAAAATTAGCTAGAGCTTACCACTCCTGGATTCTCGCATCGAGAATATGAAGGTCACCAAGTGGTCGTGTCCTGTTTGATTCGAGTTTACTCGTTGTTGTTTGCTATGATCAGAGGAGTGTTCGTGAACAAGTTAGATCGAGGGATTACTTGAAGAATGGTTCTTCAAAGGTATAGTCTCTTGATTCTTTGTTTTTATTTCAAAGCATGTTGTAATTTAAGTTTTATGTATAATATGTTCTTGTATGACTATAAATGTATGCGTTTAATAACAATGGGATTTGGACGATCTGCTTCCACTCAAAGGTTCTCTATAAATAGAGTACCTTCAATTGAAATAGTAATTATATAAATGAGATTCATATAAAAACTATAGGTTAAAATTAATATGAATAAGATTCATATTAAACTATAGGTTATATGAGAGAATATAAACTATGGATTATATTATATATGTAATATAAACTATGGATTATATTATATATGTAATATAAACTATAGGTTATATATTATATGTGATATAATATAAACTATAGGATATATATTATTAGTGATATGATATATATTTTATTTAATTATATTTTTGTAATAAAATTTTAAAATAACTCCTTGGGAGTTATTTCATGTTATGAAGGGAGTTATTTGATAACTTCCCTCATCTCTCATATATAGGAAAAAGGCTGAGGAGTTGGGATCAGTTGTTCAATGCGTGATAACACAGTGAAGGAAATTTCTCTCTGTTAAAAATTCTTCTTCTTCCTCTATAAAGAAAAATTCTCTCAAAAAAAAATTTCCTTCTCCCTCACCAAATTTAAGAAGGCAAGCCCACACCTCTACCTTGATTCTCACCTTGAGAATAGTGAGGAAGGTTTTGTGGCGATGACCAAGAATCATTGTGTTCTTGTTGTGTTCATGGTTGAAGTGTTCGAGAGGAAGAGGAGAGATCATGATCACTGGAGAGGAATATGTGAAGATTGAGCATCTTCAAGGTATGTTGTATCTCTTTCCATTTACTCTTTGTGAATTAAGAAAGCATGTTTAGTTTAATATTTGTCCTCTATGTTGTTTTTCTCTGTATTTTAAATAGTTCAAAAAAACGAATTCACTAACACAAGTGATCATTCACTTTCGTTACAAAATTTGATTCCTTCAAATACAACTTCCACATTAGACCTTGCATAACTATCAAGTCAATGCCCTTATACAAACTTGTAGGGTTGCTAACATCACATTGTATAATTGGAGTTACTATAGAGGGAACTAGAATGTCCTTATTTCCATTTTTCTTGCAAGATGAGGCTTGACAGAGCATGTATTCATTCGAGGTGGGCTAGATAACTTCATAGGGTAAGGTTATGGAGAAATTTATGATGAAATACTTTCTCTCACTATGACAAGAAGATTGGGAAAAGAAATAGTCACGTACGTACAACTACAGAATAAATCTCTAAGTGATAAATGAGTCAGGTTCAAGAGGTTGGTATGCAAATTCCCTTACAATGGAATATTGTAATTGTGTACAAATGGAAGTATTTTATGGAGGGTTAAGTTGAACATCACAAATGGTGGTGGACGCATCAACTAATAGAGCCTTTGATGGAAAAGATCTATACCAAAGCATAACAGATATTTGAACGCATAGCGAAAAACAATTATGAACAGATTGACGATGGATTTTGACCAGTTAGTTTAGAGATGAATAGAACTTAAAAGATACATGACCTTGCATACATCCTTTTAGTGCCCCCAATCTTGCCTATTTAAGTTTTATTCATCCTTGGATTCCATTCATCGTTCTACCTTTGTTCTCTTACATATCTCTCTTCCATTCTTCTCTTTTCCTCTCTAAAATAGTCATGGCATCTGGCCAACATGCCACAAACTAAACTGCGATTCTTATCTCAGAAACAAAGGGCAATCTCTGAGCTCTTTGTTTCTACAGCTATAAAGTAACCTGAAGTGACTGAACTATCACTATTCTCCGCTCCTGAGTGAAGGGTATCACAATCGTTTAAGGGTCTCAAGGCGATTGTGTGACACTTGTTCTCGCCCTCGAACAAGTTAACCAATCCAGATCCAAATAGTCGATGGCACAATGGGCGTTTCTCACAACTTCCACCCCGTTCTTGAGAAAAGATTTTAGAAAACAGGTTTAGAGGAAAAGGTTTTCGCAAACACTCGAAAGCATGTATAAACAATGAATATTAATCTTACAACTAGAAAGCAATAAGCAACAACACGGCTTTATAGCATACAACTCACTAGTATGAGGATATGATGATTAGTCTTACCCTTATATAGTGCATTCTGAACAAAAACACATCTGTCACCCTTGCATATGAAAATGGGCAAGCGGTCACACACTAAGAAAAGTATATAGAAAGCAAACTACCTAGCAAAAGGAAATACATAGGATGAAAGCGAGATGGAGGCGGACATGTGGCCATGAATAATACACCTTGGATAAGTATGACTATGACAAAGAGTGCCATTGCTTTTGGTTAGCTTCGTTTGAAAGGCCTCCCTTGCTCTATAGCCCCTTTGAATCATAGGTCAAAAGGAAATAAGTGGTTAACTGCCCACGATATATATTGGTGCGCATGTAAAGAAATTCTAGACTATATTGGTAGTTCTTCGTGAAAGCAACCCTTCTTCTTTTCTTCTTTTTGAAACATGTTTTGGTTCACCCTATCTTCTTTGTTTCTTGTAAACGTTCTTTCATGCATGACTAGTTTTGATGTTGGGAATGTTTTACGATGCAATAGTTTACTTCCTTTTGAAGGAAATTTTTATTTTTGTTTTGTTCTACATGTTGGTTTTTATAAAGCATATCCTTTTATCTTTTGCCAGCTAGTTGCTTTATCTTTTTGGCTTTTGATTCAAGTCTGCACGTCTCAAATTAACTTTATGATGAGTGTTATGTGAGGTCTAGCCCTTCAAAGTGGGAAGTTTTTGTTTGTCATGTTGAAGATAAATCTCTTAATCATCTTTTTCTTTGCTACTTGCAAAAGTCACCACTCAAACCTCTTTTAGAAATGAGGATCTTCCTCCTCTTTTAGTTTGGGGAGGAAGAGGTATGAAAGTGTTTATTCATTATTTTTTTTGTAAAATAACAATAATAAGAATAAGCTTGACAACTTCAATGTCAACGCAAAGGAAGTGACCAAGGGCAACTATGATACCCATAATGGCTACTAGATGAAAGCCTAACAAAGATAAGAGTCTAAATTGTTATTGACACTTGCTCATAGTTGGATATCTTTCATCATAAATTTGGATAAGTGATATGGAAAGTGCACACATCAAGTTTTAGTAATGGTTAAGAGACCGAATATCATCCTTAGGGGATCAAATGACCAAATTAATTTAGCTATTCTAGAATTATTTAAAAATTAGAAACAAGGTTGTTGACGATTGCTAATAAAAACTAAAAAGAAAAACAAAGATCAAATCTCAAAGATAAAAAATTTTCATAGTGTTGATTTCATTGTTCACATCATTAAGTCATGCATAGGTTTTATGGATATTTATGTTATTCAGTGTTTAAATCTCAAAACTATATTATAGATTATTATCTTTTGAAAAACAATCTTTTCTCATGAAATCCTAATTTATTCCTAATCTTTTGAAATCAAGTTAAGAAGCATCACATTAAACAAAGTCATAAGTGATTTTAATTATTAACATAATTATTTTCATGAGAGATTAACAATGATCTAATGTTATAGGTCTAGTTAAACATGAAATCTATCAAATGTTCTAACTTAACATGTAATGATGGCCAATCAACATAGAAGAAAGTATGATAACACCGAAAAATAATAAAATCTACAATATCCATAAAAACTCTAAACATTAACTTTAAATCCATGAACAAGTTCACCAACACCCTAAAATCAATAAGTCTAGTCACTCACTGATGTCAAAAACATACTTTCATAAATAAATAAAGATACTAAATTTTAATTTTTTTTTTCTTTTAGTTGTTGGCTTTTGTTTTAAAAGAAAAGAAAAAAAAAAAGAAGCTAGCTGGAACCCTAGCCTCCTCTCTCCCCTTTTCCTCTCCCTCTCTTTTACATCTTTCTCTCTCCCCTCTCTCTCCTCTTCTCATGATTTTCAACAATCAGAAACCCTATCCAATAAGTTTCTATCTTCATTCATCCTCCCTATATAGATGGCATGTAGACCCAAGGCCGCATTCGACGACTCCTACGCATAGTGGTTGACGGCGGAAAACCACTGCAACTCCGGCAGGCAGCAACAGTGCGAAAACCACGATGGTGACTACATCACCATAACGGTCGAGGATAACATTCAGTAGCAATTTTGCATGTCCTTAGTGGTGGACGACAACCCACACGTCTCTTCCTCCAACGAGCGACGACAGTGCCCATGCAACTACCCTTCAGTGACTCCGACTATAGACGAACCTATAAAGTTTGGCAACGGTTGCGACTTGGATTTGACGACCTATGTGACTTAACAATCTGGTAGTAGCATTTTTCCCTTTTTCGACAAGGATTAAACGAATTCGGACACCAACCAGCAAGGTTTCGAATTGTTTTGGGCTTGGAATAGTTTCGGAACTATTCGAACACCTTCCACCAAGGACTCAAGTCTGTCTTGTTAAACTCGATGCGAGGTTCATGGATCGAGGTTTAAGATTATTTCATGAGCCTTTTGATTAATTTAGAATTGCTTAGAAACACTTAGGTGAGTAGAATTCTACATGTTGGGTCTGTTTGCTTGTGTGCTAGCATGTTGTATAATTTATTTCTATTATTACTGTTACATCTTATGCTATCATAGAAACTATGATGCATTCTGATATGGTTGGGCACGCATGGATGTTCGTTGTGTTGATTTTATATGATAAAACTGAAGGAATTGAATTCCTCTATGGAAGCATGTGAACGTGTGTGCTTTCAAAATCCATTTTGGAAATTCATGAAAAATATATAAACAATAGAACAAGATATACATAAATTTACAAGCATGCTTTACAGGGGAAAGAGGAAGAAGACTAACCCTTGAAGACAGTCTTCAATACTTTCCTCTTGAACAAACTCCCACATCTCAAATTCTTCGTACATGGAAAATCTCCCTTGAACTTCTCTGCACGAACTTTAAGAGGACACTACCATGGGGTTTTTCTATTCTCTGACAAGAATTGAGATGGTAGGATCTCATTGTTTGGAGAAGGGAAAGCTAACTTTTTGAGAGATAGAGAGTAATTGATATGTTGAGAGGAAATTGAGTGAGATACCTATTCAGAAGAACTCCGATTCTATCTCTCTAACATCATAGAACTCTTCTCCTGTGAATTGGACATGTGTAAGGGAAGACAACTCCCCTCAATCTCACGTTAAGTCCCTTGTTAACTGCAGGGGAGTTAACTTTTATATTTAATTTAATATTAAATTCAATATTATTTAATTAAATTAAATTGAAAAATATTAACTAATATAATTAAATATCATATTTAATTAATGTAACATTTGAATCATATTCAAATGTATTTCTTCTCATATACTATAATTTTAATATGGAACTCATTCACATTAAACTTAACATATGGTTTTAATATGAATCCCATTCATATTAAATTTAACCTATAGTTATAATATGAATTTCATTCATATTATTTAATATTTGAATCTTATTCAAATATATTATTCTCTCATATAACCTATAGTTTTAGTGTGAATCATATTCATATTAATTTTGACTTATAGTTTTATATGAATCACATTCATATAAATAATAGTTAAATCTTATTCAAATATTTATCTCTCTCATATAATAAAGTATATGATTCAAAATTAACTTTATATTAAAATGTATATATACGTTATATTGATTGTATCTTATACAATTAAATTTCTTATTTAATTTGAACAATTCAAATCAATCCAAGATGAATTAATTCTTGTTTTACCCTTAGTGAGCTAGCAAGGGGACCATATGGATCTATAGATTAGAAGCTCTTAATCAATATTCATTAACTGCAGGTCACTCCACTAAAGACCCACAGCTGCACTCTTCGCATTATAGATATATTTCTGTGGCCATGGATATAACCAATCAATAGTAAGTCGACCCTTCACGAGTCGCTCGTAATTATAGCTAGGTCAAATTATCATTTTTCCTTTACAATTACATCTAACTTCTTAAGTCCTACTAATCCTCTAATGAACAACCTGTTTATGGTTCTATCATAAACAAAAACCCTCACAGGCCAACAAAAGGGAGGGCTCTCATTGTTCAAGACCCAGAATCAATATTTAAGGGAGTAATTCATCTACTTACCCTAAAAATGGGAATGAGCGAATTTAATCTTGTGTAGCTATGTTCCCAACTCTCTACTTGGATAAATCCCCAAAATGGTAGGCTTATTGAGGTGACGAATCTTGCCACTCTCACCCATACAAATCAAAAGACTACCCTCATAGATAGGAGTTTATAACTCACTTAGGATTATGGTCGAGTCATCTATGGTCATCCTACGAAATGTTAATCTCTTCAATCAATGGTGTTATAAAGAAAGATTAATCATTTCACGGTCCTTTCTTAAACAAGTTCTTTGTGTAGGATACTTCCACTCGCATGTCTCCACATGAACGATTAGGATCAAATCGTTTTGTAACACTTTACAACCATTATAACAATTACAAAGTAGGTCATATCCATAGTGTCACTAGGATAAGATACTCAATCTTATCCATATACTATAGACTATTTACATTATTACTTAAACATGATCGACCTGTATGTCATCCACATACATATTTAAGTTACATAAAATAACCTTGGATCTTTATGTAATAGACAATTGCATTTATAAAATAATCAACAACCATTATTTCAAACAACATATAACTACGAGGTTTTAGGGCATACATCCCAACAAAATCATGTTAAGGTGCTATTATGTGATTTTATGAATAGAAGCATATTGGTTGTTGAGATGTTAGTATACGTATATGTTCAATGTTAAACCTAATTTTAGTACAAAATGACGAAAATACCTTTAGAGTAGATCAAACTATATCTTAGGACAAGATTAAACCTGAAAATAGGTGAAAAGGGGCAAAAAAAAATGAGAAAGAAGATGTGCACAATGTGTTGCAAACAGGGTAGTGCCGCAAGCGGTGCTACAGAATACAGAAAATTTTCATGTGCTAATAGATACAACAAGTAAACATAGTTAACACACTGTTAATGCATTCTTTAATTTGTAACATTTTCTTTAATTGTCAATTTCGTAAGCAATTTCACTCTGAAATGCCTCATACCATTGAAGATAGTTGTCCTCCCTTATAAACCCATAATCATCCTCTTATTTAACCAATGTGGGATTTTGGTCGCATTTCCAACAATCCTCCCCTCGAACAAAGGACCACATCATAGTCTCCCCTCAAATAGTCCTCCATCCATATAACTCTTATCTAGGCTTACTCCTCTTCACCGTGTTGGGGTTGATGCCCTAAATCTCGTAGGGTCCTATAGTTTATAATTGTATTGTACAAACATTTTACTTATTTAATAAAATATGAGATGTTTTATTTGACATTTAGTTGTATTAAACCCACAAATCAATAAACTAACATCCAAGGTTATCTTCTGTAGCTTAAACATGTATGTGAAGACATACAGGTGAATCATGTTTAAGCGATAACCTAAATGGTCTGTAGTAGATGGATAAGGTTGGATACCTTATCCTGGTGACACTATGAATACAACTCACTTTGTAGATATTACAATTGTTGTAAAGTACTATAAATCACTACAAGAAAAAGAAGTTCTCCCGACGCCTAAATAGAGCATCGGGAGAGAAGGTCTTTCCGACAAAGTAAAGGGCCTTTGGGTGTTCCCCGGGGAAATTCCGACGCGGTAAAGGTTTGTCGGGAGTTCCCCGGGAACTCCCGACGCATGAAACCGACGTCAGGAGTACCCAGAGAACTCCCAACACATTAAACTGGCGTCGGGACTTCCCCGGGGAACTCCCGACGTCGGGCGGCGTCGAGAAAGGGGTCAGACCCCTTCTTCTTTCCCACTCCCCCATTTTTTCTTCCTCTCTCTCTCCCCCAACTGCCGTGCCCCTATTTTCTTCCTCTCCCTCTCATATTTTTCCCTCTTTCTCCCATTTTCCTCATTTTTCTTCACCATTCTTCCTCCCTCTCCCCATTTTTCCATCATTTTACACTTTAACTCCCATTTTCTCCATTTTCCCATCCAACTTTTCTTCCATTTTTTTCATCAAATTTTTCTTCCATTTCTCCCTTTTCTTCCATCCTTTTACACTTTCCATTTTTCCCGTAAAATTTTTCTTCCATTTCTCCCTTTTCTTCCATCAATTTTTGCTACCGCCGCCACCCCAGCTGTAATCAACTGCCCGCCGTCTCCTCGCCAATAATTTTCTCATTTTATTTTATCTTGTATATTTATTTAAATTATATGTGAAATGGCCATTAAGATGTGTTAAATATTATACTCGCTTTTGTTAATTTTCTGAAATTGTTGTACAAATCATGTCCATCAATATTATGCCCATTAAAATCTTATCTGAAATTTTTTTTTTGTACAAATCATGCCCATTAATATCTCGTCAATTTTACAGAATATATTTGATTATTTGCAGCCTAAGCATGCATGATTTAACATTTATGTTGAATAAATGAAAGGCCTATATTAATCTAAAAAATATTAAATAAATCTTTAAACTTCCAATTTGGTACTTAACATATTTAATATTTTAAAAAAGTTTAAAGAATCTATTAGACATAAAACTAAATTTTGTGTCTAATGGAAAATTGAAGTTTAAATTTTGTGTCCAATAGGCTTGTAAATTTTAGAAGATATTGAATAGATGAAACGCCTATATTAGACACAAAATTGAAAGCTTGGAGACGTACTAAATAAAACATTTGAAAGTTGTTAAAACAATTTAAGCGGTCTAAGGACCTATGTATTTATTTTGCCTTAGGTAATTTATAATTGTTATAGTTTATTAAGTATGTCAATGAATGCAATTGTATGATTCTAATTTATTTCATTTATTTTATAAAAGTTATAATTAAATTAAATTAGAAATTAAAATCAATAATTCAAAATTACATGCAAACCTTAAGTTAAAATCATTTTTTAAATAGTTTTTAAGATATGATTCATATAGACCTAAGATCATTTTTCTAATAAGATTAGAAATAAAGTTTAATCTTTTAATCAGTTTAATAGAATTAAATTGAGTTTTAATTAAAAGATTAAATTTGTAACAAATGTATCTATAAGGAACTTTTTGTCTAAGGTTAGTTCTGTCCAGACTTTGGTATTTAGTTGATGAATACGTAACACCCCTATCTAGGAACTTATGAATTAGATAGATTTGTTACAAACATGCAATGGTTGATCAAAGTTTATTAAAATTTTTAATAAATATTAATCAAAAAATTTTACCTATCCAAAGTAAATGTTATTTTTGGACAAATTAAACAAACACTTAGTTAAAAATCAATAGTCGGATTTTCTTAAGTTATAGAGAGCATCAAGGCTTGAGTATGGTTAAGGGTCGACGAGCGGTTTGAGCCTTAGGTACGACTGAGAGTGGACGCTGGATGCTGAAGGGAACATCGAGGCCTTGAGTACAGTTAATGGTCAATGTACAATTTAAGGCCTTAAGTACAGCTAAGTCTTGAATGAACACCATAAAGGATTTTGATGAGATCTTGTGTATGGTCAAGGGTCAATGTGGCTCGAGGGATTCAGTTCGAGATATTTTATGGAAGTTAAACTTAAGTGTTGAGCAAACTGAAAGATCTTGATTAGAAATAACACTATATGATGATGCAATTCATATGTTTTGTGTGTTGTAATCAATATTTATAGTGAATATTTATACTTGAATAATTGTTATGTATAGGCATGATTGCTTGTATGCTGTTTGGTGGCCTTTCCTGTGTGGGTTACTTACCAGTACAAGTTTGTACCGACCTCCCACCAGATTTTGTAGGTGCTGACGAGTATTATAACTATGGTGATGCTCAAGAGCGAGTTTGAGAAAGATTGACGCTTAGGCAAATGTCATTGTTTTGGTCTCTTTTCTTTATAAGATTATTTCACTCGAACTTTAAAAAAATGAAACTTTGTTTTATGTTCAAGTAAGTTTTTCAGTTGGCATTGAGTTGAGCTTGTAATGAACTTTAGTAGTTTTGTTATTTATTGTTTTAGTTTGTACTTAAAACTAGGATTATTCCTAGTCTTGATTTTTATGGTTTGTGTGTTGACAAAATTGTGTAGTCTGAAAACTATGGTAGTTTTGTAGAAAAGAAGTTTGTTGTTGAATGTTACTGGGCATGTGGTTTTTTGAAAATAGGTGGCAAAGATAAAAAATGTGTTTAGCATTGTTATGTTGCCAAAATTTTTACTGATATGTTAAAACCTATTTTTGGGTGAATGTCGATTTAGCTTTCTTAAGATTCCTTAAGTTGTATTTTGGGGTCCTTGAAAATTTGATTTGAAAAATAGTTGAAAACCTTAGAATTTATAAAACAAACTTTCAAAAATTATCACGACACTACTTTATAATGCAATAGCATTTTGATGCATATAAGGAAACTTTCGAATACCATGACGTCGCTCTTTGGCGCCAACGCTTCGGATTTGGGCATCACGCAAGCGTCGCAGCGCCCCCTTTTCTACATCAATAACCTTCTTTTTTTTCCCTTACTTTGCGGAATTAGCCCCTTCTTGTCTTTATTAGAAAAGAGTGGATCATTTTCACTCAATTAAACTCCAAATCACATTCTTTTGCTCATCTCCTTAAAATCAATAAAAAAAAAAACATCAAATCTAATAATATTAAGGACTAGTTACATAAATAGAATTTAAGCACAAAATAATAGAATATGTAGTACAAGGATAAAATAATTATATATATAGATCAAAAAATTGTAAAAGACTAAAAAACCCATACCTAGCCACCATTTTTTTCGCTTCTTCCTAGTTTTCTCAAATTAAAAGTCATCACTGATAGCAGTTATCGTTGATCACTGATAGGTTCTATCAGCTGCTATCGTTGATAGCTTCTATCAATTGCTATCGATGATAGTTGTTATCAGCAATAGCTTTCAATTTTAGAAAAATTAATACAATCTTGAAATATTAACTTTTAATTTGCTATCAATTATTATTAACTATCATTGATTCACTTTCATCAATTGGAATCAACGTTGAAATATTACTACTTAAGGCTATCAATGGCTATCAATGATAGATTTATAAATAGTGATCAACTTTGAAAGAAGACCAATAACTTTGATTACCATAGTAGTTATCATTAATAATCTTTTATCATGACTATCACTGATAGCAGCTATCAGTCATTATCACTGATAGACTTTCATCAATTAGAATCAACCTTGAAATAGTAACACTTAAGGCTATTAATGATATATTTCTATAATTGGTTATCACCTTTGAAAGAAACTCGATATATAGATATCACTTAAATTTTATTACCGATATCACTAATATCACTCATATTGTGGTTATCAGTGATAGCTTCTTTCACTGATAACATCATTAATAAGATGCTATCAACGATCTCACTGATATCATGCTATCAGTGATAGTTCTCTATCATTGATAACGTGCTATCAGTGGTAGCTTCTATCACCGATAACGTGTTATCGGATAACTTCTATTATCGATAACATGCTATTAGTATTAGCTTCTATCATTGGTAACATGCTATTAGTAGTAGCTTCTATCAATCATAACCACTGAACACCTTTTTGCCCCTTTCTTGTCCTTCCCAAACATTTATAAGTCTCCTTTCTTTTCGATGATAGCTTCTATCACTGATAAACATTCTATTAGTGATAACTTCTAGGCATTCCACTTACATTTTAGTTCGAGATTCAACTTTATTAATTAAGTTCACTAAGTTGGCTATCAATGATAGATTTCTACAAGTGGCTATTAACTACGAAAATATAATCAAAGATTAAGCTATCAATGATAGAAAATATTAGTGGCTATCATTGATAGACTTTCATTTGCTATTTATATTTATTCTTTGTTATAATAATCAAACTTGATGATTGGCTTGTTGGTGTTAAGTCAATTATGAATTGAATACTTTCAAGTCATGCGTATGGAACTCAGCATCATAATTCTTGTGAAAAAAAAAAAGGGAAGAAGAAAAAATTCAAATAAAGGAAAGAAAAATTTTAAAAATAAGAGAAAGAGAAAAATAAAAAACTGAAGAAAAAGAAAGAAAATTAAATAGGAAAAATGAAGCAAAAACTGGAAAAATGAAAGAAAAACTAAAAAAGAAAAAGAAAAAGAAAGACAAGAAGCAAAAACAGAGAAAGACAAGAAAATAAAATAATAAAAAAAAGATAAAGGAAGAAGCAAAAATTGGAGAAATTGAAGAAAATAAAAATTAAAAAAAAGGAATAAGTAAGAGCTGAAGAAAGAGAAAAAAAGAATAATAAAAAACTAAAGTAAGAAAAGAAAATTAAAAAAAGAAAGAAAAAAGAAAGAAAAAAAGAAGAAAATGAAAGAAAATAAAAAAAAATAAAGGAAAGATCCAAAAATCGGATAAAGGAAAGAATAAAATTAAAAAAAAAAAAAGGAGAAGAAGCAAAAACTAAGAAAGAAAATAAAATGAAAAAATGAAAATAGGGAGGGAAGAAGCAAAAATCAAAGAAGAGAAATAAAATAAAAAGACTAAAAAAAAGTTGTACAACAAAATAAGACAAGGGAGAGCGAAATTGGAAATTAAAAAAAAAATTCAAAGATTGACTAGTCAACTCTTCCATATTTGCAAATATTTTTAAAATGTAATATATTTTTAGATTTTTTCTCTTATTCTACTATGCATTACAAATATCTTAATATTAAGTCAAAACAACTCCAAATTCAAGGCAAAGGTGCTTTTTACCACTTCAAACTTAGAATTTTGTTAGTCCCAAGGAAAAAATAGAACAAAATCGTAGGAAAATTTTAAATAAACATACTAATGACTCAAGTCTCATTATCTGAAATAACATGCTAGATTCATAAGTAAAAACATTCAAATACATCTATTGTTGAGAAATTTCAAAGCCAAATCTTTTCATCCCTCATGTGTGTGTAAGTCACTTTCAATTTAAAACTTAAAAACTCAAATTTTCCTTCTTAGAGTTTTTCCAGTTCTCTCCTGACTCAAGCATCAATTATCAAGCATAAGAATACTAAAAAAAATAGTATATCAACTGAGGTGCATGAAACAACACTCGAGAGTGCCCAAAACTTGCAATTCTTTTAGCTAAGGACATTAGCTTTCACACATCTACTGCAAGACCCAGAATATTTGCTCAATGGGTGTCCTAACTGATCATAGTAAGGATAACTCTTTTTACCCCAAATCATGCATACATATTACAAGTTCATTTTTTTTTCTTGCTTCCTATTCTTATTTTTCTCTTTCTTCCTCTATTATTTTCTATGAAAACTTTTATTTTTAAGCAAGAAAATACAGTCTCTCTTTTTTCTTAGTATAACATTACAAATTATTATGCAAGTCGACTCTTTAACCGGTAGGGCCTTTCGAGATGACAACCAAATTGATTCAAATTAACTCATTTTCAATTAATAATTCTAATTCAAAGTGACTACATGTTTAAAATATAAGATACTTCAAGAAGGACTTAAAAACATCTTAACTCATACTTTAAGCTGGGTGTACTAGCTCAATTATGTGAGTGGTATAATGCTTTGAGATAGTCTTCTCTTAATCGGGGTCGAGGAGAATTATTATGTGTGATTGTAATAATTTCTCATATAGTGAAATTTTCTTGTCCGTGGTTTTTTCTTCGATATGGAGTTTTTTCTACGTTAATTCTTGTGTTTCTAGTTTTATATTATTTTTTTAGTTTCTCTTTTTTTTTTTTTCTTATAGCATTTGGAGAGTGGGTTAAAATAATAGAGAGTAAAAGCTATTTTAATTCTGTAACGACCTAACTTTTCTAATAATTACTAATAGGACATTACTACATGCGTGCATAAACCTTAAGTAAATATTTTATACTTTTACTTAAATCAAAGTAAATTCATGAATTAAATAATATTATTAAAGTAAATACTTAACCTTAAAATAGTTGCTCAGGATCTCCCTAGAAACAATAGTTAAAACCAGAAAATATGAAATAAAAATATTCGAATTGCAACATTCAAAGTTCTAAAATTCAAACACTGAAAAACTCGTTTCAGAACATGAAAAGACTAAGCAAAAGCTTTCAACTGGTCCCATGACACTATCACACATTTCTCTCGTCATGCATAGTGCATCATTTCCTTTACCTGAAAACATGTAACATAAAAATATGAGTATATAAAATACTCAGTATCTAACCCTATTACTAGGGACAAATTATGCATTTATGTCCAATAAATGTATTCATACTAGTGTGACATGCATACTTTACTATCATGAATGATTTACAAGCGAATAATTGGATCCACCTTACTATAGGTGAGGTGTAATCTAGTGAATTCCAAAGGAAGCAAAAACCTCCATCTAGTGATCCCAAAGAAACACAAAGCCTCCAATGAACCTAAAGGAACACAAAGCCTCTATTGAACCTGAAGGAACATAACCTCTAGCGAACCTGAAGAATCACAACCTCTAGTGAGCACGAAGGATCACAACCTCTAGTGAACCCAAAAGAACATGTCCTCTAGTGAATATGAAGGAAAATTTCCTCTAGTGAACCCGAAGGATCACAACCTTTTATGGAATATACAATTACAGGTAGGAGGGCAATTATCACTAATCTATCTCACTTACAACATATTTTAGGGTCCCACACATATACACATTAGTCACATGTAGGTAACATCGTGCTCATAAAACTTCTTTATTTATATAGAATATCATGTTTTTCAATATTATTAGAAAGAGTCGAACCTATTATACTATCTATGTCACTTGGCTCAAAAACAGCTCCAATAGTAAGATTACTTACCTCGAGTTAATACCCAGACAAAATAGCAAATTATTCCCCTTTTATCTTGAGTGAAAAAAAATATTGAATTACCCTATATATAAATCAAAATAACTTAAATATTTAGGGCATAAATCAACTATGAAATTCATTCTAACAGTCTCCAAATACTTACCTAACTTGAGGCTTGATCCAAGATCAATTCTAAACTTTTCTCAACAATTCGAACGTAGGCACAAACCTACAGAGAGTTTTAGACCAATTTTTCCAAACAGAATTACCAAGTCTTAGAACTTACCCAAATCCACTAAGAAAGTTAACGAACTCCTATCCCCACTGAATTGCTTGCCAACACTTCCAAAATCCAAATTTGAAATTCAAATAGTATGGCTATCAAAAAATTGAAGCCAAAAGTCAATTGGTATCCATGGAGCCCTGAATCAAACTTTTATTTTTTTTTTTTTAACTTTTTGAGTCTCCAACAATTATTCCAATAATTATATATCCGATTTGATAGATAGACGAATATACAAGCATACATTTCATGTTTGTTTGAGTAATAGCAATAACATTCCTCAATATCATGCTAAGATAGCTAAGATTTCCAGAAGAAGATGTCATTTGTTTGATGAGAAATAAAAAGGAATATCGAAAATTCGAGTGGCTGAAGCTGAAGCAACTACTTTCGAAGCAACAGAAAGAAAAACAACGACGGGAATGGGAGAGTCTATACTTCTCTGACACGTATTTATTTTCCTTTTCCTTTTATCCTTAAATTCCCAATATTAAATCCAAGATTCCAAATCTTCTTTCACTTATAATCTAAATTGAATTATCTCAAAGTCCATAATTGAATTCAAACCCAAAATTCAAGATATCATCCAAATAATTTAAAATAATTAAATTAAAATTACCTAAAAATTTGAGATGTCACAAACCTTGTTTTGCTATAATAAAACCATTTACAACTCATTAGTTAAAATTATCCACTCTATCTCTTACCAAAATATTTTCAATAACTCGACACATCGACGACCAACTTCTGAGGTCCAACTTCAACTATCACTTTCAACGACTACTCTGGTGCCTAGCTTTAGCGAAGACCGCCTTTGATGCTCAATTTTGGCACCTTAAAAAAACCACCTCAGAAGTATGGTGGTAGTTGCAATTGTGCACTCTCAAACTTTTAATTGTTAAAAATGGGTCTTCAAACTCATACAAATGTTAAAATTTGACCCTCAAATTTGCATAATGATAAAAATTGTATTCACAAACATCTAATAATAAAAATTAAATCCTCAAACTTATAAACTAGAATGGTTAAAATTGAGCTTCAAAATTAGTGTATAAACCGTAGGAAATAACATATAGAAGATATAGAGAAATGATTATTTCAAATTTTATTCAGTTCTATGAAAGGGGAATAAATTCTGATGGAAACAAAAAATTTAATTAAAAAAAAAAAAAAAAAAGATGAGATTCGACCACTCCTATTTATTTAATACTTTCTGCTACAAAGTAAAAAAAAAAAAAAAAAAAAAAAAAAAAAACCCCACTTTAACAATGACGTAACTAATTGAAAATTCAATGAGTAAATTTTCAAAATTTGAGGCCCATTTTTAATTCTTTTATAAGTTTGAGCAACCTAAAATTTTTTTATCTCCTCACTACAAATATGTGTTTTAATCATCCATTGAGCTATGCATAAATTAAAAAATAAGTTTAGTTAATTTATATAGTTGATAAAATATGATATTTAAGGTATCATTACTTGTATAATTAAAAAGTTATAGGAAAAAAAAACCAAACGTGAACTATAAAATATAACATGTACTCCAAACATAAATAAACATAACCCAGAGAATATAATATCCACAAATTTTAATAATCAACATAACATTTCAAACAAATAATATTTAGGAGGATAAACCGAAATGAAAACTAGATCTACCTAGGACCAAAAAGGTGTCTCTTTTTTTTATTATTAGTAGGTATACTTTAATCATGATAAACTAAATCACAAGAATTGAGTATATTTATACACCTTTCATAATTTAAATTAAAATGTATCCAACACTATTTATAAGTTTACTTTTTTTAAGATTAAAAATTATTATTTTAAGTATTATAACAATCTCAAAGTAAAGCTCAATAATCATCAAATGACCATAGACAATGTAATTAAAAAGTAAAAATAGTTGAAAAAAACAAGTAAAGAAGTGGATGAGACAATATCTCTTATCTGGAAAGCCATGAGATCCAGGTGGACAGTTGTAGTTGGATTGTTAGATCCCAACCCAATCCAAAACCTGGGACACTTGAAATCTCAACCAGAATTTGGATTCTAAAATCTGCCTCTCTTCAACCTCTAGCTTATCTTATTCTTTCCCATTTCCATTTTATTATTCCTATTCCTTCCTCTCACATCATCACTTCACCAATAACCCTTTCTCTCCCATTTTTTGCTTTGAAAAAACTAAGGCTAATATGGCTACTCAGGCACTTGTTTCATCTTCTTTAACTTCTTCAGTTGGTGCAGCCAGACAGAGATTAGGGGCAAAACCTTCTTTTGGATCTTCAAGGAAAGCAGCTTCTTTTGTTGTTAGAGCTGAAGCCACTCCTCCTGTTAAGGTTAGTTTTTCTTTTCCTTTTATCTCTACTTGTGTTTGGATTCTTACTGTTATTAGTGTTTAATATGGTATTATAACCAGTGATCTTGTGTTTGAACTCTTGTTTTCTCTTTGATTCACGTTCGTAATCATTTGTCCAGTATTGTGCTAGCTTTCATGTAAAAAGATTAAATTTACTGTCATGACTTAGGTTCCATTTGTCAATAACTTTGTTTTTGTTATTATGTTTTTTATATTTATGCTTCTTTTATACTAATTTTTATATTAGTGTTATTGGAGAAACACTTTAGTTGTTAGTTAAGTTTTGAACACGGAAATTACTTTTTTTTTTACTCAATTTTTTAAATTATTAGTGAAAAGTAGGTATGAAAATAAAGAAATTATTAGATAGAAATAGCGTTTATAACCTTAAACCTTAAAAAATCAAAAATTAAAAATCAAATAATTATCAAACGAGATCTTAACTATTGAATTTAATTTTCAAGGGAGTAGTTTGAGCATAGCTCATTGAAGAATGCAACTACGACCTTTTTCTAAAGTCAAATATTATTTGTTGGAGTTAGTTTAGTTATGAGATTTAATATTATGTTATTAATATTGCAGCAAGGAGCAGATAGACAACTATGGTTTGCCTCAAAACAAAGTCTTTCTTACTTGGATGGAAGGTATTAACCAAAAAAAAAAAAAAAGAATTCACCGATTTCTCGTAAACAAGAATGTTATCAAATAGAGCAAGTTTTAAAAAGTATTAATTTGAATTGCTTTGTAAATTGATAGTCTCCCGGGCGATTACGGGTTCGACCCATTGGGGCTGTCGGACCCCGAGGGCACAGGAGGGTTCATCGAGCCAAGATGGTTAGCATACGGCGAAGTGATCAACGGGAGGTTCGCGATGTTGGGAGCAGCGGGAGCCATTGCCCCAGAGATCTTTGGATCACTAGGGCTAATCCCACCAGAAACAGCCCTCCCATGGTTCAAAACAGGAGTCATCCCACCAGCAGGGACCTACAACTATTGGGCAGACCCATACACACTGTTTGTGTTTGAAATGGCTCTAATGGGCTTTGCTGAACACAGAAGATTTCAAGATTGGGCCAAGCCAGGGTCCATGGGGAAACAATACTTTTTGGGCCTAGAAAAGTTCTTGGGTGGGTCAGGGGACCCAGCATACCCAGGTGGGCCCTTGTTCAATCCATTAGGGTTTGGGAAAGATGAGAAGTCATTGAAGGATTTGAAGCTGAAGGAAGTGAAGAATGGAAGGCTTGCAATGTTGGCAATATTGGGTTATTTTGTACAAGGACTTGTCACTGGTGTTGGGCCTTACCAAAACCTTTTGGATCATTTATCTGACCCTGTCAACAACAATGTTTTGACCAGCCTTAAATTCCACTAGAAAGGGATATATATGTCAATTGTAATTTGTGTATTGTATATTAATATGGGTCACAATCCTTTTGGGTTGCTTTGGAGCTTTGAAAATTTGTTTCCCCCCTCTCTCTTTATTTGTAACATGATTTGAGGAAAAAACTTTTCTCTAATATTTTGCATGGTCTTCTTTGTAAGAATATTGACATATATGTTAATTACCTATCTAGGTATCAATTGATGCTTCTTTTTCCCCTAATTAAAATTAGTATAGCATTTTATAGTAATCTTCCTTGGCTTCCTCGCAACAAGTTGTTTCATTTCATATGTCCATAATGGAGGGTAGGATTTTAGAAGAGAAAAAGTGTGAATCATATAAGTGGGGAGAAAGTCATAATTTCATTTAACTTAAATATGCCTTTATGTAGGCTTACAGATAACCATAGAATCTCAATGGTTAAGAAACCATAACTAATACTAAATGCTTATAACTTCTCACATAAACAAAACTCCCAAAGAACTCAATGGACATTATTGGCTAAAAAAAATTAAAAAATTAAAAAATTAAAAAAACCAAAAGAATCAAGTTTAATGCTAAAACTTTCATTTTCTCATTAACAATGGAACCTTTCATATTCTCAAAATAGGATTAGTTTTTCATTCCTTATTGAGTGCTCATAAAGTGCCAGAAGAAAAGTCTATAAACATCAATATCTTACCATTTGCATTGATGTTGGGTGTATTGAGTTGGTTCAACTTTTTTTTTTTTTTTTTTTGGAGCAAAACCATAATTGAACTACCAAAATAATGAAGAAAAGTGTAGAATCGATTTTTAGGAAAAATCGCACCGACCAAACCGTCAAACCCAATGCTTCATCGTGGTTCGGTGTCAGCCAACCAATTGTGCATGTGGGGTCGTGAAATTGGGTCGGGTGGATCGGTTTGCACACACGCGTGTGCTCCACCTCCTTTTTTAAAAGGGGCACTTGCAAGAATAGTAAAAGAACATTCTTAAAATTACAAATTTTAGTAATGATTTTTCAAATTTTGCAAATATAGCAAAAAAAGATTGAAGCAGATTTTCGTTTTTATTCTTCCAAATCTACCTTTATTGGTGTATCAGCATGTACAACAATAGTAAATTTGATATAATTTATATTTGGTAAATTATCTGATAGATTTTTTATCTTGTATATCAATTGACTAATCTACCAAATATAAAGTCTAAAAGTTAACAATTGATATATTAAAATTATCATTCGTATATCCTATTTTTCAGTCAATAAGTGCTCGTACATTTTATATGATTCATGGACTTTGACTAATATACGAAATATAAAATATATAAGTTACACATGAAATATTACCATTTAAATAAAATTTAGATGAGTGTTGTGATGGGATCAAATTCCCCAAATGAAGCGTTTTATCGCTTTTAATTTTATTTTAGGAAGATGAAAATTACATAAAATTAAGAAATAAAGACGCAGACATCACATATTGTATACATTATTTAGGTTAAGCATGAATTTAAAATTGAAAGATGAATTATCTTTGAAAAAACTTCTTCAACAATTCTTCTCTTTTGGTGAAATAAATTCCTCTTCTGTGTGATAAAGCCTCCAAAAAGTCTTCCTTGCTATGGCTCTAGCAAGAACCCATTTG
Source organism: Benincasa hispida (assembly GCF_009727055.1). Taxonomy (NCBI): domain Eukaryota; kingdom Viridiplantae; phylum Streptophyta; class Magnoliopsida; order Cucurbitales; family Cucurbitaceae; genus Benincasa; species Benincasa hispida. The sequence goes on from NC_052350.1 coordinate 37,517,302, forward strand.
TGGCAGTGCATTTTGAAAGAGAATAGAGAATTAGGAGAAAGAAGCAAAATTATAGAGAACTGTTCTTCTGTAATTGTTTTTTAGAGAGAGTTTTTGTGTATTTTACCAGGTGACTGTTGTTAGGAATGTCTTAAAACTCGCAATTCATGTTAAACATTCTATTTATCAATAAAATATTATTGAGTATTTTATTCAATAAAATTGTTGATTTTGCATTCTATTATGAAAATCCAATAAACGTATCCATGGCTATAGTATGAGTATTTTAATTTTATGTGGTGACATAAACAGGATCAAGTTAATAGTATATATAGCCTAAATGGTCTAATAAGTATATGGATGAAATTGGATATCTCATCCTGGTAACACTATTGGATGCGGCCTATTTTGTATAAGTAATACAAATGATGTGATCCACAGATCATTCATGTAGAGACATGTGAATGAGGGGCATCCTATGCAATGAGTTTGCATATAGACTCGAACACGAAATAGTCACTTTTTTTTATAACGATCGTTTACTGTTAAAATTGACTATTTCATTTTTAAGTAACCTACGATAACTCGATCTTAATCCTGAACTAGTTATGAACTCCTGTTTATTCGAGATTATCCCTTGATCTGCATGGGTGAGAGTAGTCCAATAGCACTGCTCAATAAGCCTTCCATTTTGGAGATAAGACCAGATGAATAGCTGGGGGCATAGCCCTGCAAGATGGAATTCACTCCTACCCATTTTAGGGTTAGCAGATAGGTTGTTCTCTTAAGTACTGATTCTAGGTCTTGAACAATCGGGGCCTCACCTTCTCATGACAAAGAAAGGACTTGATTTATAAGTAGTATTATGAATCGAATTGTTCATTAGAGTGTCAGTGGGAACTTAAGGAACGAGATGTATTTATAGGGGTAAAATGGTAATCTTGACCTAGTTGTGATTACGAACAACCTGTGAAGGATCGACTTACTAATTATGGTTTATATGAACAGAAATATATCTACAGTGAGGAGAGTGCAACTATCGAGCTATAGTGATATGTCTTGATAGTTAACAAATAGTAATTAGTTCGATTAAAGAGTTTCAACGAATTAATTACATATCGTTAGAGCTCATGATATGTAGGTCCATTAAGTCCCTCTACTAGCTCATTAAATTGGAATAACAAATTAAGTATTTCTGTATGAATTTAGGGTTTTCGATTGTTTGTATATGATACAATTATAAACGTTTATTTTAATTGAAATTAGAAAATCAATTAATATTTAAATTATGATTTAAATATAAAATTGATTTATTGGTGATATTAATATTTTATTAATTTAATATTTAGATATTAAATTAATATTATTTAAAAATAAATTAAAATTAGTTTATTTAAATTAATTATTTTTTTATTAATTTTTATAAATTAATTTATATAAAATCATTTCATGTTAATGGTTTTTTCTCTAATTTAGAAAAACTCGCTAACATGTATTATGGAATATCACCCAAATCCATTGCTTAATCTTCAAGTTGGGGTGCAATCCCAACATGCAACCTGATAGATTTGACATAGTTTTATCTATATATATAGAAGTCCATGCATGAAGACCAGTGAGAGATTGAAAAAATAGAAAAATTTCTGAATTAATAACCTTGCTCTCATTCCTCATCAACCCAAATTGTTCAAGTGTTTCTACCACACATTCTAGCTTGAGCATAATTAAAGATGATCTCGGTGGTAGTCCTCTCGATAATTCAACGAGATCTTGGTGTTTTTTAGCTGATTTTGTGGAGGTATCTTCAAATGTAATATGTGTTCAAACCTTTTGAATATCATATGTATATAGCATGCTTAAAACTCAAATTAAACGTATTTAAATGCTTAATATTCTATAGTCTTCCGCTGCATGATAATTCATGCTTCCATTGGTATCAGAGTATGATTTAAGCGCTTAACTATTGTTAACTGCCTCAGAGAGTTATTAATTAATTAATTTTAATTAATATTAAATATTTAATTAATTAAATAATCATTTAATATTTAATTAAATATCTCATATTTTATTTAATAAAGATTTGAATCATATTCAGATACATATTTTCTCTTTTAACCTATAGTTTTAATATTAATATTATTCACATTAACTTATAGTCTATATTTTTAATACGAATCTTATTCATATTAATTAATAATTGAATTATATTCAAATATATTAAATCTCCCATATTATATAGTATAATTTTGAATCTCAGTCAAAATTAACTATATATTATAATGTATCTACACTGCACCATATACAATGCATATGTTTCTCGAACATTTCAAATTATTCTTTCAAAACTTTTTGGTCCTTGGTAATCAGTTATGAGCTAGCAAGGGGACCTAATGGATCTACAGATTATAAGCTTTAGTGCTTCGAGATTAATTATTAAACTCTTTAATTATTTAATCAACATTCATTAACTATAACACAAATCACTATAGACCCATAGTTGTACTCTTATGTAGAACATGTTGCATCCATGGATATAATCATTACTTTTAAGTCGATCCTTCACGAGTTGTTTGTAATTATATCGAGGTCAAATGTCTGTTTTCTCCCTATAATTACCTTTGTATCCTTAAGTACCACCGATTCTCTAATGAACAATTTATCTATGGTTCAATCATAAACTAAGTCCCTCTTGAGCCAATGAGAGGGTGAGTCCCCATTGTTCACCTCCCAGAGTCAATAGTTAATAGAACTACACATCTACTTTTTCAATACGGGAAAGAGTGAATTTTATCTTGTGAAATTATGTTCTCAACTCCCTATTCGATCAAGTCCTCAAAATGGTAGGCTTGTTGAGTCGATGGCTTGGGCCACTCTCACTCATGAAAATCAAAGGACGAGCTCTAATATACAGGAGTTCATAACTCACTTAAGATTAAGATCGAGTTACATATCACTACAAGAATTTTGGGCTTTAATGTCGATTGGACAAGGTGAAACCGGATGTATAATGTCGATTTTGTTTTTTTTAAAAAGCGGATCTTTAATGTCGGTTTTAAACCAACATTGTAGGTATACCTTTAATGTATATTTATAACACTAAAGATCTGCATTTTTTATCTTTTTTTTCCCCTATTTTTTTCATTTCCTACTTCACCACCACCCCCCCCCCCCAATTTTTATCATTCTCAGACTTCCACTCACCCACAACCCACGCGAAACACACAACTCGGCCAAGCATCCGGCCAACACCTACCCCTCCTTGTCCATTTCCGGCAACCAATTGTCTCGAATGCGCTCTTCGGGGAGAGAGAAGACTGGAGACTCGCTGACTTCAGAGTAGACTTTGGAACCAGTGGCAGAGCTTTTCCAGAAACGTCCACTCGATTTTCCAATTTCCTTTGATCGCTCTACTTCGCTCCAGCAGCCGACCTCCGATAAGAAAAATCAGAACGCCTTGCCGCAGAGTTCGAGTTTTCGAGCTCGCTCCCTCACTTACCTTCTCCTTCAACTTCAGCAGCTTGTTAATCAGGTTCATTGAGTTTTGAATTTGATTATGTGACTGTGATTGGTATAGATGATTGAGGATTTGATGTTTGATTATTAACGGATGAGTGTTGATTGAAATTTTTGTGTTGGACTATATGGCTTTCGGTCTTTCGGAAGGATTGCACTGTTACATTCTTGACTTTGATCAACTAGTTGATGATGTTATAGAATAATACAAGAAGTTTAAAGGTTTTTTGGGTTGATACTAACTTCGTATGTGGATAATTACTCTTACCATCATTTCTCAATCCTTTTCAATTACCGAATCTTTTATTTTGACTCATAGGTAGACCAGAATTGAAAGGATTACCTCATTTCATATTAGGACAATCCATGGAGGGAGTTGTTACTTTGAAAATGCACTGGAAAGAACCAAAGCTATGGGTTGGAGTGGTTCTTATGGCTCCCATGTGTAAAGTAAGTTCAAACATTTCCACAAGGGAAGAAGTTTTTTTGATATTGTTTTAGTCTGTACAGGTATGTGAATAGTGATTTCATTGCTTTCTAAGATTGCAAACGATGTGAAACCACTAGAACCAGTTCTTAAGGTCTTAAATCTAATGTCTAATGTGGTGCCAAAAGCCAAGCTTCTCCCAAAGGTCGATCTTGGTGAACTAGCTCTCAGAGAAATGAAGGAAACTGGTTCGTATGCCTTACTTTCTTCACTAGATTTTCATACCAATGGAGCCTTTGTATATTTAGTTCCTTAAGTACACATCTGTGATTTGAGCGTATATTCTTGATATCCCCATCATAAAGCATATAAAACATTGAACACCTCATGATTGTCATAAGAAATTCATGGTGTTTGAGTGCTACTTGCTGCAAGTATGATAGTATTTCAGTTTAGAGTTAGTAAAATCGGTTCATCCAAATATATCACGAGAGAAACGAAATGGAACGTACCCATAAACATTTATTCCTATTAAGAGTTTCTTCTATGTTTAGAACATTTTATGCCATTTGGTCGGTCTGTTTGCGTATGTAAGAGAGATTAAAAGTATAAATTCAAAAAAAAATTGTCCAAATCTCATAAGCTGCCATTCTGGTTTCATCTTTCACGATCTGCTCAATCTGAGCAAGATTTTTTTAAAGAAATTGAAGAGGGTTGTTCTTAATTTGTAACAATAATGAAAACCCAATTGATGAAATTATACCCTATTGAAGGCAGTTTGATGGTAGCCATTAATGTCTTCTCTCAATTGCTTTGTAATTACATTCTTTTTGTTTTTCAGACGCTTGAGACGGCATTAAACCTGTGATCAACTTGTTCAGAAACTTTTTACGGCATTGAACCAGTGTCAAAGAAGGATCAGAATTACGAAGCAACAAGACTAAAGTTTGAGAATCTTGTTTTGAGATATGGGAATCCAATAATTATATTGAATTTGATTAAGGTATTTCCTCATTAACGATTTTGTTTTATTAGTAGATGCATGAAACTTGTTCACTCATACATGCCTATTTAGATGTAAGAATGGTACTAGGTTGTTACTCCAATTTCAAACTCAATTTAAGAGTTGTCAACTAAAATTTCAAAATAATTACAATTTGAATTAAGTTCTTTAACTTTTATAAGTGAATCACTCTAAATTCTTAGACTTTCTCTTTAGCATTATTGATTCATCATTCACATATGTTAAATTGAGATAAGAATTAAACTATTTCAGAGTAACGTTCTTTCGGAAACTAGTTAAATTAGAATTTTTTAGCTAACTCATTTGAACGATACTAGTTAAATTAGAATTTTTTAGCTAACTCATTTGAACGATAATGAAATGATTTTGAGTGAAGTTTTTCATTTCGTTAGGTTCAAGTTTGATGTGTAAGGCTAAATTTTGATTCTTGAGGATTTGGAAGGAAGATAGGAAGATTGCATTGGACATGTTTTAAGAAGGTTAACAAGTGGAGAAGGTGCACCCAACACAAAAAGGACTTCATATTAACATTAATAACAAGTACATGGTAATATTTATAAGATGCTTATCTTAAAAGTCTATTTGTTCTAAACTTTGGATTAGATTCAGTGTTGGAATGATATGATTATCCTGCAGTTATGGTAGTCATAGCTTAGTTGTTTATGACTTCCATTGAGTGGTTTATGGTAGTGGAACTTCTTAGGCATCATTTGGTAGTTTATATTTATGCATTATTTGTCTAAATGAATCTAGTTGCACTATGGTAATTTGTGGGTTACTCATGCATTGTGGGTTAGTTAATTCTTCATTATCATCGTCGAATCTTTTGTTTTCTCTTGTTTAACCATTTATTGTGCTTCTTCGTCAATTTGAATCTAATTCGTCCTTGGAATCTTGTTTGGATAATCTAGGATTGACCCTTGATAGCATCTTTTAGTTGGAGATGTTTTTTATGGTTTCATTTGATTGAAGTCTTGTATCCGTTTGGTGTGCTTTTTAGTTGCTTGAAGTTTTGGTGTTGCTTTTGGGGGCCTTCTACTTTTAGTTATAGGGATAATGTAAAACTTTTTAGTTGGAGATGCTAATTTCCCCCTTTCCTCTTTAGTATGTTTATGCTTATGTTTTGACATATTTTGGATTTTTATTATGTGATTTGAACTTCTGTGTGGTTGTTTATAACAGAACATGATGTCTTGGCCTTCTTTGCAAATTCCCATGAATACTCAAAATCATAAATTCCCATGTTGTCTTTCTATAGCTCCCTAGCTTGAATTTCATAAATTCTTTGTATGAGGTAATTGAATTCTTATTATATGTTGTTTGTCTATTTCTCTCTACTTGTAGGAAGTCATGCTTTTGATTTGTATCAAATCTGTGGTGGATGGTGGAGAGAACATAACGACGAAGCAATTGAAAGACTATTTGAAAAACACTATATAATGGTAACAAGTATGTGTGCACTTTTTTTTTTTTTTTTTTTGAGGGGGGGGGGGATATTTAATAAGTTTTAGTTTGTATTTATAGTTTAAAAGTAAGTTCTCGCTCTTTTTTTATATACCAATAAAAGTGTTGGCTTTTTTGGCCCTTAATCTCAAATTAATTAATTTTTTAATTAATTAATTAATCAATGTTTTGATGATAACAAACTCAATTTTTAATTACTGAAAATCTTAGTGTTTTAATATGTCCATAGCATAGAGTTGAAACAACGATTCAACACTCTTGAATCACTCAAATCGAAGCTTAAAACGAAGACGATATACCGAAAACAAGTCTATAGAGAAAATACCGTGGTGGATGACGTGGTATAACCAGACCATTTGCATGTAACATGTGCAGCATATTGGTTGAATGGTGGATCATTGAAGATTACATATGATGGACTTTTGATTTTTGGATTGATTTAAAATAAAAAAAATATGGAAATTTAAAAGAAAATTTAAAAGGAAAATAAATTAATATTATATTATGTTTGTGCTAACGACTAGTTTTTACATATAGTATATTTTTTTATTTTGGATTGACTTTTAAAAAGAATGAATTTAAAAGAAAAGAATTTAATATTTATTTTATGTTTGTGTCTAACAGCTAATTTTTTGACACATGGTATGTTTTTTATTTTTGATTAATTTTATAAAAGAAAAGAAATTTCAAAAGAAAAGGAATTTAATATTATATTTTGTTGTATCTAACGACTAGTTTAGTTTAAAAATCTCCACCATGATTTTTCTTTTTCCAAAATCCAATTGTCCAAATTAATTGTGGTTTCTAAAAATTTTTCCATCTCTATATAAACCATCTTCCTCTCCAAATTTTAAATAAACAAATTTTTACATTTCATAATCGTCCAAAACTCAAAAGTTCCATTGTTGCTCTCTCTAAGTTTCCAATTTTGATTTTAGCTATGCAAGAAGAATTAAATCAATTTGAAAGAATAAAGTTTGGGAGTTAGTACATAGGCCTTCTCATGCTTTCTATAATTTGGAAAGTCTCTAGGCCCTCTCATGCTTCTATAATTGGAACCAAATGGGTCTTTAGAAATAAAATAAATGAAAATGGAAATATCATTAGAAATAAAGTTAGACCTGTAGCTCAAGGTTATTGTCAAGAGAAAGGAATAGATTATGAAGAAACTTTTGCACTCGTTGCTAGATTAGAAGCTATTAGAATATTGCTTGCTTGCTTTTCTTATAAGAATTTCATTTTGTACCAAATGGATGTGAAAAGTGCATTTTTAAATGGTTATATCATGGAGGAAGTTTATGTAGAACAAACTCCGGAGTTGAAAGTTTTGATTTTCCTAATCATGTCTATAAGTTGAAAAAGACTCTTTATGGCTTAAAACAAGCTTCAAGAGCTTGGTATGATAGACTTAGTAATTTCTTGCTTGAGAATGGATTTAAAATTGGGTAAAAATTGATACTACTCTTTTTATTAAGACTAAAGAAAATGATATGCTTTTAGTACAAATATATGTGGATGATATTATTTTTGTTCTACTAATCCATCTTTGTGTGAAGAATTTTCTAAGTATATGCATAGTGAACTTGAGATGAGTATGATGGGAGAACTTAGCTTCTTCCTTGGACTCCAAATCAAACAACTCAAGGATGGTATTTTCATAAGTCAAGAAAAATATACAAGGGATTTGCTCAAAAGGTTCAAATTCAATGAAGGTAAAATTGCAAAAAACTCCTATGAGCACATCTACTAAGCTTGACAAAGATGAAAAAGGTAAGTGTATGGATATAAAAACTTATAGAGGTATGATTGGATCTTTACTTTATTTAATCGCTAGTAGACCCGATATTATGTTTAGTGTATGTCTTTGTGCTAGATTTCAATCTTGTCCTAAGGAATCACATTTACATGCCGTTAAAAGAATTTTCAAATTTTAAATAAACAAATGTTACATTTCATAATCCTCCCAAAACTCAAAAGTTTCATTGTTGCTCTCTCTAAGTTCCCAATTTTTTTTTCTTTTCTTCTTATCTTGAGAGAGTGTTATTGTATTGTGAGGATAAACTTGTTGAGTGCTTAAACTTGTAAATCCACTCTAGTGAGAGTTGTATTGTGTTCTTAAAAAAATTCCAACATCCTAAACCGTGGAAAGAATCGAGTTTGCTCTTGAACCCGTAAAAGGAGCCGTGGTGTAACGGTTGGGCTCTAATCCGTGGAAAGAGTCGGAAAGATTTTATTCAAATTCCCAAGAGGTGCTTGGGGAGTGGAGTAGGTCGAGTTTGACCGAACCACTATAAAAAAATTAGGGTGTCTTTTTCTCTAACTCTTTCTTTTATTTTTTGCAATTAGTTTAAGCAATTTATTGTATGTTTTAGTTTGTTCTTATTTATTTGCTAAAATTTGATAGAATTAAATTATCACATTTTTTGTTATCTTATTTGTTGCATAATTTGAATTTTTCTTATTATTTATAAAAAGTGTATTAATTAGTTTAATTTGGTTAATTTAGAAAAAAAAAATAATATTAAACTCTATTCACCACCCTCTAGAGTTCCCATATCGATCCAACAAAAAGTTGTCTAGATCTAACAAAATTTTAATTTTGCTATGTAACCCTTATGAGTTTTGGTAATTTGTTGATTACCTTGGTATTAGAGTTAAATTATCATATAATTCCTCTTTTGTGACTTATTATTATGGATTTGTGAAAGCAATTAAGAATTTATTTTGTGCATGGACAGGTTGATTACCTTGGTTTTAAGGACATGTCGTTTTTAACTTTTTGACCGACATTAAAAATGGATTGGACAATAATTATATTGAATACACGGACAATAATTGAAAAAAAAAATGAACGTGGTATTTACAAAAAAATGGATAATAATTGAAAAAAAATGGACAAGAATTCTGGGCTTTAATGTCGGTTTAAAACCGACAATAAAGGACAACCGACATTAAAGATAGTGTTATTAAAGCTCTTTAATGTCAGTTTTAAACCAACATTGTACGCCTCTTCAATGTCGGTTTAAAACTGACATTAAAGACAACCGACATTAAACGACTTTAATAACATTATCTTTAATGTCGGTTGTCAATCGACATTAAATCCCTTTAATGTCGGTTTTAAACCAACATTAAAGCTCATAATTTTTATAGTGTATGGCCATTTTGTGAAATATTTATCTCTCGAATTAATAGAGTTACAAAGAGAGATTAATTTTTTTGTGGTCGAGTCTTATACTAATTCTTTATATAGGCTATCCTCATTTGCATGTCTCCACTAAACGATTTGGATCAATTTTTTTTTTTTTTTTTGCTATTTATTGTAATTTTCCTCTTTTATATATATATAAATTATTAATAAGTAATAATAGCTTTCCAAGTTTCCTTAGTTATATAATTGAAAAATTTATTAATCAAATTAGTTTAGGTAGGAATAGGAACTAAGTCTGAGAATTTAATTTATTGTAAAATGTGACCTTTTTTCCCTACGCAAGATTTTTGCTACAGGGTGTTTGTGATAAATGGCCACTCAGTAAGATTTATGCATTTTTTAGCCCTATATTTTTCTATTACATATAGGATATTTGTAACACAGGGCCATTTTGTATTTTTAGCCAGAACAAATTTAAATTTTTCTCTCAATTGTGTTACTCAAAATTATAAATTATTTATTTGATTTTGTAAATAATTGTAACAATTTATTGTGATTATTTTATTTGGTCATGTTACATTATTTGAATTTGAATTGGAATAGATTCTAAATAATAAGATCGACACTAAAAAAACAGATTTAAGCGAATCGAACCGATCTTAACTGAACTAGGGTGGTTCAACTCAAAAACCGAAATCTAGAATTTTCGATTATATTAGCACTATTTTTTTTATTTCTTTCTTGATATTGTTTAATTTATTTAATTTTTATAAATATGTTTAAATTAAATTTATAATTCACATATATAATTAATTTTATTAATAATAATGTTAATATAATAATTTATTCCGTTATTATGAATTAATATGAAAAATCATAGTCGTTTAAAAAAAATGACTAACTATAATTATATTTCCTTAAATCTCTTTTTATTAGTAATATATATTAACATCATAATTATTAATTAGAATTAGTAATTAGTCTTTAAAAAAATTCAATTAATTAAATAAGTTAAATTTTTTTAATTAAATAATCTCTAGTTTTAATCTATAATTATAGTTATTTTTTAAATTAAAAATATTGTTTGATGATTTAAAATCAATTAGTTTATTTCAATTTGTTTTAATCTATAATTATAGTTATTTTTTAAATTAAAAATATTATTTGATGATTCAAAATCAATTTGTTTTATATATATGTAAGGGTTATAATTAACATTAAACAATTAGTTAGTTAACTTTTTAATTAACAAAACTGCAGAGTAGATATTTAAATATATCAATATTTTTAATAAAAAAATTGAGAATAGAAATATGGATTATCATCTCCTAAAAATGTGGCCACTATAAATCTAAATAGCCAAATATATTGGCCATTTTTCACTCATTTTTTCTNTATATATATATATATATATATATCAGTCGCTAACCATTATTTAAAAAGATATACTAATATAGAACGAAGTCTTCAATAATTAAAGAGGTGTAAGATGGAGGTGTTGATATTTGGAGGCAGAAAGTCATTCTCACATGAACTCTTGTAAGAATATTATTTTTATAAAAGGACTTGTAAGAATATTATAAAATCAAGTCAATCAATGCAATGAATCATTGACAAGACGACGAAATTATTATTTAAACGAAGCAAGCGGCAGGCAAGTCGCTCCCCTGTTTCTCTTTCTACCCGAAACCTCCATCAATGGCGTCCTTCTCCGGAATCCTCTCCAAATTCTCACTATTCCTTCTGATTCTCGCCGTTTCCACTCAAACCCATCTCTCTTTTTCAACTTCAACTGATATCCACGATCTTCTTCCTCTTTACGGTTTTCCAATCGGTCTCTTACCCAACAATGTCCAGTCCTACACTCTCTCAGACGACGGTAGCTTCGATATCCAACTCCAAAGCGATTGCTATGTGAAATTCACCGATCTGGTCTATTACGGAAGAAATATCAAGGGGAAATTGAGCTATGGGTCTTTGACCGATGTTTCTGGGATTCAAGTGAAGAAGCTCTTTGCATGGCTTCCTATTACTGGAATCAAGGTTAGTCAAGGCTCTAAATCCATCGAATTTGCGGTTGGGTTCTTGTCTGAGAATTTGCCGGTCAGCATGTTCGAGTCAATTCCTACATGTAGAAAGAGAGCTTCCCTAGGAGAAAGAGCAAAAGCAATGTGAGGTACTTTTGTTCTGTCTTTTAGTTGATATTCTTGATATTTGCATTTTTCTATTGAGTGATTATTTGATTGTTCAGTTTAGACTCTTGATTTTTACTTTCCATTTTGCTTTCTGTTTATAAGTGTGTTTGTGAATCATGGATCTAGAATATGAAATGATGACAGTTAGTAGTATGCTTGTTCTGAGATTTGGGTTCTTTGCTGTGATTTGAGTTTTTTGTTGACTACAATAATAGTTCTATGATCTATTCATCGAACTATTATTACAGTCAAAACGACGATGGAAATGAGAATGTCCCATCCAAGAAGTTACCAAAAGTTCTCCAAATAGTTGTGAGCCAGGATTCAATTATCCATGTGGATATGTATATTGGAATTTCAATTTTATGGATATAATAAAGGATTGTTATCAATAAAATGTCGATATCCACGGATATTTCTACAAATAAATTCTTCTTTACATTAGTAATTAATCTCTTTTTGCTTCTAAGCTAGATCATAGATCTTGTTGTTAGTTTAAATCTTTATGTACAGATTAATAGATGGTTTTTTTAATGGGTATTTACAAAAGATATCAAAGATATTGATTAATATTTAATATTGATGTTGAACTCTTCCATATATGGAAGTAATGATGAATATATTGATGAATCGATGGATATTTCAATCCTTGGTTGTGGGAGAGCTAAAGCTGTAATGACTCGAAGGGAAAATTCTTTTGCACAAGGAAATGATCAGTGAGGGCTTCTGTTGTTTTGGATGGAAAAGAAAATGTGAGCTTATCCAAATGAGATGTTTATTGTGTCCGAGATTTCTTTCAATTCTTTTCAAGAGTTACACTAGATCCAATGGGTTGCCAACTCATTCATAGTGAACTATTGGATCTGCTAGAATTTGTAAAGGAGTTGAAAGAGGATGATTGTCTTGTAAACTGAATTTCATTGTTAAGCACAGTTCATAGTCAAGTCAGAGATAACACAAGGTACTTTTATTTAGGAAGGTAAGTTAATTAGGTCTCGTTTGGTGACCCATTTCGTTTTTGTTTTCAAATATTAAGCCTATAGACACTACTTCTACCTCCAAATTTCTTCTTTTGTTAAATACTTTTTACCAATGGTCTAAAAATTAAATCAAGTCAAAATTTGAAAACTAAAAAAGTAACTTTTAGAAAGTTGTTTTTGTTTTTGGAATTTGGTTAAAAATTCAACCATGGTACTTAAGAAAGATGCAAATCATTGTAAGAAATAGGGAGGAAATAGGCTTAATTTTCAAAAACCAAAAACAAAAAGAAATGAAATGCTTACCAAACGAGGCCTTATTGTTTCGTTTGATAATGGTTTTGTTTATTTTTCACTTTCTGAGGCTTTTTAAAATGACAAATTATTTGTAAGCAAACTCAATCTTTAAAAACAGAAAATAAAATTGAGGCTTAACCAAGCTCAGAATAGGCCTAAATGAACATTAATCTATAAGCAAACTCCAGATTTAACAGCCTCTCACCAACTCGAAACCGACTCCCTCATCAAGTAAATGAAGAAATTAGAACAACATGAAGCTTTTGATATGATGTAAACCGATTCAGCTACAGAGTAGATGGGACTTTGATGAGATTGCAATGTGATCAATGAAGTGATCATATTGCAGTTTAAGAAACATTTTGAATAGAAATCAAGATTACATTTAAATCATGAACAATTAGATTTCTAATCTCGTTTCTTTCTCTCTCTTTCTCCTTCAAAGTAACTTGTTTTGAAGAAAAAATCAGCAGTTGAAGTAGCTAAGAGGGATCCTCTTATAGAATTATAGGATACCTGTTTATCAGCTACCTTTCAATCCCTTCAGTTTTGCTAATTGAGAAAACCGTTCTTCTTCTGTCATCTTATTCTAATGCTTCCTGATTAACAATAACTCCTTGAGTTAAAAATGGAAGAGAGAAGTTATTTGGAAGGTTACTTCTATGGACATGCCCTATAAAGTTTACTTATAAGCTTCCCTTTTGTTAAAGATATAATAATACAGATTTGAGGAACATTGAGAGTTAAAAATTTGTTTCAATGCTAATTCAGTTAGTCTAAAATGGTTTTACAAAAATTCTTTAGTGGATGACCAGTAAGACAAGATTAAGAACGGGAAGAATAAAATATTTGGAAGTTGAGGGATCAAGATAGAATGTTCCGAATGTTAGAAGTTTAGAGACGGAAAACATGTAAGTTGCCGTTTGAAATGTAATGAAGTTCCTCCCTATTTCTGGGTTCCTCATGATTGGAAAGTTGTTTAGCTTGAATTTCTTAAATGATGATTAATCTTGTTCCCTGTTGATCATGTATTGATTCAACTATGTATATAATCATGTTTGTTCTCTTTTGAAAAATACATAAGTGCATTTTGGAGTTTATCCATCCTTTTGTAGTCTAGTCAATTATTCAATTGTTCAATCACAGTATGTCACGTGACAAATTCTTCTATTTGTCTGTCTCTTGTAGGTGGAAGTAATAGCTTTCCAAAGCGTTTATCCTTTCCATTTGGTGTGAGAAGCATGTTGACCTTTGCAAGAAGAATAAAGTAATCTTTGTTTCTATGTCATGAACCAACCATGTTCATTTTAAATCCTTTTTTTAATGTCTTTATCATAAATATTTCACATGTTTATCAAATGTTTCTTTCAATAATATTATCCTTTTACTATATATCTAATCTAGAGTGTCTAGCATAAGAGGAAGTACAACGAACATTAGGCTATACGTTGGTCTTGATGACCCGTTTGATAACGTCTCCCTCTCTTCTTTTTTTTTGCTTTTGTTTCATCTTTTTTTATAAAGAAAAATCAAACTCTGTTTTGTAACCTTCTTTTGTTTATTGGTCTTTCATTTTCCTTTTTATCCAAATTGAAACAAAAAGGAGTTTACCAGAGAACACGCCACCAGAACCTAGTTTTGGTATTCACGTTGACTCCAGCAACTAGCAATTCTGTCACAACTTGCTTGGTTCAATTTTGTAACTAACTTATTATCTCAGGACCTCAAATATGGCAGGAAAGAAACCATGCACCACTTGGTAAAATTGCTGTGTCTATCAAACTGGTGCTGCTACTCTTGATTGTACTAAGAGTATGAACAAATAGGCGGAAAGATTGATAATTAGGGGTTATTTGGGGCATTGAGATGATATAAAATGTGGGGAGTTATGATGAGTTCTAATGTCTGAGGAGTTCTGATGTCTGGGAAGTTCAGATCGAGTATAATCGAGTATGTTCAAACATTGAGATGATATAGGATGTGGGATATATCATCTCATATTGGGCAACTTGTAAGCAAAGTTATCCTAGTTCTCCTTCGATCTTTAGAATATTTTTCATGGAACATTTCAAATAATGAGAAACAAGATATAGAGACATTACCAAACATCTAAATCAAAACTAAGAAACAAGAAATAGGTACATTAGGAACATTACAATCTCAATTTCAAGGGTTATCTAAGTCCTATTTGATAATCTGTTTAGTTTGACTAGCGTGTTCATTTTCGATACATGTGAGATGCTTAGACTCTCGATGATTAGCAAAAATCAAATGATTATAAACGGAACGTTGATAGTTTTCTTAAATACTTTTAACTAGTAGAGTGAACTTATAATGAATCTAAATAAAAATTTAATGCAGGCAACCAACACACTGCAAAGCAAATACCAGATATCCTATTGGTACAAATATCTAAATAAATAAAATAAAACCTTCAAATTCAGAGAAATTTAATCGTCAAAATCAATAAAAAGGCCATCATAGACCAAGACCAACCACCCCACTCTAAGGAAGTGCTTGCTGGTATTAAGAAAACTCTCCTCTCCCAAGACGAGGGATAAGAATAAGGCGCATCCCCATCTGCTGCATCTAAATATGCTACGGAACGAGCCTTGTCTACGAAGCAAGTTCAGTCAGCTATTTCATATGATCGGAAAGTCCCATCTATGAATACCTTCTTTTCAATATTTTTGGTACCACAATTAAGAATTGTTTGCCCACATAGCGTCAAGGAATCGAAGCAATCCTGAGATCGGGAGGAAGTGGTTTTTCTCCGCGGCTAGGGGGTTCGGAGGCTTTGGGATTGCAATCTTGCTGCAAGGCTCGTTCCGTACTTGACTTACGCGCTCGTGTAGTACTCACCCCAAAGAGAATTTTTTTGCCTAAAAAAGACCTCTCGTCAGACCATGATCATAGCAGTCCCCACTGGAATCAAAATCTTTAGTTGGATCGCAAGAAAAAAAATCAATTCTTGTTTTTTAATCAACGCCCCCTTGGGTTCCGAAGGAATATATTCTTCTGTTAAGCGAAATGGATGTTCCATAGACAAATGGAATAAGTTGATGATATAGTCCACCTTTCTTCTATCGGGACGACTGCACGTTACATCATAGCAGCACGACAAAATAAAGGCGGAAGGAGAATGCTGTTAATTAGTTTTCCAAAGCCAGGGACTGGTCGGTAGTTTCTTGTTCAAATCCAAAATCTTAAGTCACCAATCAATAAGAAAGAATGGATAGCCTTTAAACAAGGTATTCAATAACTCCTGTAGCGGCAAAGACCCACAACTCTCGAAGAGGACGCTTTCCAAGCGGACTGAAGAAGACCCTCCAAGAGTGCACCTTTCCCATTTCGTCAGCCAACGAGATTCCTCGTAATCGAGACCATATGTTTGAGTCAAGCCTTTCCTTTTTCTTTCTCATCAAACGAATGGCATTAAGTTTTCAAAAAGAACAACGTTCACCGAAAGGACTCGAAATGTAACAAGTCCGTGAGATTGGATTGAAGGAATGACCCCCTCTTTCCATCGTACTGGAGCGATCCGAGAAGAATGATTAGGGTATAAATGAAAGGAGTGGCACAAAGTGTCGCTTCGGGAACATCATAAGGGCATCTCGGTAATGAAAATTTCTCTTTAGCAATCAGCCATCAGCCCTCTTCAAGCTGTCTTCTGTTTAATGGATAGAGATGTGGGGTGAGATCTCATACTTGAAGAAAGCAAGAAAACGATAGTAAACGCAAAGTAGTGTGTTTTAATGCATGACTTTCTTGCAAGTACAAGGCCTGCCCTAATATTCTAGGGCAATTCCCAAGTCTCCAAGTGGGCCCTCTTGGCCACCCGCGACCTTGATGTAGAATCGGCCAATTTCAGGCTCTTTTTCAAAAGAACTAGAAATGGGTATTAAACAAAGGACGTCAAGCCAACTTAGCTTTTTGGTAGTTGAAACAGCGGTTGAAGCTAAAGGAATGATTTAGATCTTTTGAGTTCTGGGTAATTCTATTTATCAATTTTTTGTTTAAATTGATTTTTTTTTTTTGTTCATTAAGATAATTCCAAGGATTATCGAATTCATCATAAGAAAGTTTGTCATAGTTAACAAGGTTGAAACTTCCAGGAAAAAACTTCGAATTGGGAACAATTTCCTGCCAAAATTTTGTAGAGAGAATCAAAATGGAAGGAGTCAATTTGATGAATCTAGTAAGTTTCCTTAAATAGATCTTGAAGTCTCAATAATCGTGTCTTGCTTGTGGTGGGGTTGTATAAGAATTCGACTTTCTAAGGTCTAACCTTTCGCTCCCCTACTGAAAAGGAGCAAAGCAGCTTCGCACCACTGATAGACTACTTAAGATTCAATTCAAAAGGTCCTACTTAGTTTCTCAAGACACAAGATCTTATCATCTTCACAAGCTTTGATGAGTTAAAGGTGCTCAATCCATGTTTTTTTGACAGAGGAAGAATAAATTGTTTAATACATGAAGAAGAAGAATCCATCTTCCACAACGGGTAGTATCCAGAAAGATAACAGCGGAAAGTTCGATAGAAGGTCCTATCAAAGACCCCTAAGAAACAAGACAATGATCCCTAGTTAGGTGGTCGAGGAAAAGGAATTTCCTCGAATACATCGAAACAATATATGAGATATGAATTTAATCGAACTCCAACCAAAAAGAGAGCTCCATTGAAATAAGTAGCATTCCCTTTAAGAGTAAAGAGCATTAGGCCAATATGGCTCCATTGGCTATTACTACTTGTGCCAAATGTAAGAATCTCAACGAGGGTAGCACCTTCACATGGTGAGAAGTCTTATGATTTTGTACTACTTTGTCTTGGGATTGAACCCAAATCCATGAAAGTAACTTGAATATTTAAGTTCCCTTGCTTGGGAATTAGAGTAAAGTTCAAGGAACTCATTTGTCATGGGATTGAATATAAAAATCTATCGAAAACTTACAATCAACAGAACAACAAAGAAAGCCGTTGCAGGTATCAAGAATTTGAACGAAACTAGAGGACCAACTAGAAGGGAAGGTACATGAGGCAACAACATTAATCCCTTCTTTACAATATTGTTTACATACAAGCCTGCAAATGGGCAAATTGTAGAAGGGCAATTTTGACAAGATTACCTCAATAATATCATCATTTACCATCATCTTCTTCATCTCCATCAATCTTCTCCTTCTCATCCTTTTCTATTTATAATAACACATAAGGAAAATATTTAGCCGCTTTCATATCTTTTTTAATTTTATGATTATATATAAATATACTATTTACTTTATTAGATTCCCTTATGAAGAGAAACATTCGGTTTTCTTTTATCCCTTTCCGTGTATGATTCTAGGGATATATTAGGTTATTTCAGGTTTAAAATCATAAAATAAATTATTTTGTTCCTATTTTTTAGTATTACACACGAAAGAAAAAAAATCTAATTTTTCTCCTATTTTTTTAACATCAAACATGAATAGTACTAAATATTTTTAAAAAATTAGTTTCATTTTAAATAAAAATTTTCAATTTTAATTTATTTTCAAGATTTGATTTCAAATCAATTTTTTTCTATAAATTCAATCCGGACACTCCAATCTATTTGTTTTTATATGGTTAAACAATGAGTATTATAATCTATTTATTTTTATATGAAAAGTTTAATATAGGTGTATCCGTAGTTTAATTTTTTAGAAATTGACGAATTATCATATTTTTTTTTAAAAAAAATATTGTAATTAGAACGTGAGATGGGGAAATCAAACTTCTAATTTCGAAGTCGATAGTATGAGACTATGTCAGTTGAGCTACATTCATGTTGGTCGAATTATCGTATCCGATCATATCTATATCACGTATTTATATTGGTGTCTATCTTTCATTGGTGCTACAGGTAAAAAGCTTACTTAGTCTAAATTTTAACAAATATGTAGTTAATTTAAAACTGTGTGCATGAGGCTTAAGATTGTAGTTGTGTTATAGTGGTGGAAATGCATGAATTTTTCCTCCCCACTTGGGTGCAAGTCCTACCAATATGGACGCTTTTTTATTCTTTAAATATTTTTCTGTTAAACTATGATTTAATATGAAAATAATAATAAAAGAAAATTTTCTCCATATTGACTGTCTAAAACGAGCTTATGCAAATTAAATTAAAAAAACAAACATACAATTGATTCTATAATTTGGTTACCATATCATATCTATAAATTAAGTAATTTTAAAATCTTCCAATTTATCCAATTTAAATTTTTTGTACCGATTAGCAAAATAAGAATTAATTCATATTTTCGCATGCAAAATTACATTGTTATTTGCAAAAATATTTTTTTTTTCAGAATTACATTAGATTTTCATAACCATATCTTGCAAGCAACATTTGATGTTGTTTTCTTAAAAGAATATGCATTACCTTTTAAAAGGGATAAAACAGAAGATTTTAAAATAAAAGTTATAATTTAACTAGTACAAAATTAAATTAAAAAATTATATATATAATTTGTTCCATGTAGGATTTGAACCCACCTAGAGGTGATAGTTGGTTCGATTTTGTTGAATTTTGGGTCAACCAAGAAGAAACAAACCAACCAATAGATTTTATAGGGAAGAGATCTAAACCGATGTCCAATAAAGAACAAAATCAATTAACTAACTTTTATTTGGTTCGATTTATTATCGGTTTGGTTCTCGATTTTTTTTTTCAATTTGGTTTTGAATTGGTCATTTTTATTAAGTTTAAATTAAAATTGGGTCTTTTTATATATATATTGAAATTGGTCACTTTTTTTTTCAAGGCACTTTCTAAAAAAATATACACAATCCATAATAATTGGTCCTTTTTTTAAACAATAAATATATGTGCATTGTAATAATTAAAACAATAAAAATGTCTAATGTTGGAGTTTATTTTTAAGAGTATATATTACTTCTATTTAGTTGGGTTTTGTTTTATTTTTCCAATCAAATTTCGATCTAAATTAATACTTTTTTTATTTTCTTTAAATACAAACTAATATATCTAATTTTATATTAAAAAAATATACCAAACTATTGGATGGATTTAGATTGATTTGGTTTTTCGATTTTTAGTTGCACATCCGTATCTCCATGGCTCTACTACAGATGCAATATTAAGCCTTATTGCACACGATTTTTTTTTAAACTAAATACATATTTATTAAATTTAGACTTAAAGTCAAACTTCAATTTAATGCTTTTTACATGTGGCACGATTTCCCATGTGTTTGCAATTTTTTTAACTGACGGATTATACTAAATATCCCATTTTCCTAAATAGTTTGAAATATACTTTTTTTTTTTTGGCTAATATTTAAATAACCCGATATGACATATTGTTAATTGTTAATTTCCTTTTAATAAATTAATATGCTAATCTAGATAGACTAAATACTATTAACAACCAATCTTTAAAATATTTATGTTTCGTTATTATTTTTCAATGTTTATCTGAATTTTATGAACTTAGTAAAATGTTGACATATTAAAAGATATTTCTAAAATTATTACAAAAATAAAAAAATTAATAAATATTCTAAACTTTTTATACAAGTTAAAATGTCTACTTTTTATGATGAGATTTTGTTACTTGTTTTTTTTTTCATGTTTTATAAATTTTTTTAACAAAATAATAAAAATATAAATTCACCAAACTTCCATAACAAAATGATGGAAATTCAATATCATACTAACATCTAAAAACGTACTATTCATGTAATTAAATAAAAAAAACAAATAGAGTAATTTAAGCTTAGGCTTTAATTCAATGAAATTTAAAATTTAGAGTTAATAATGATATAGATCTAGGGTTGAGCATCAAAAGTTGATTATTATCTGATAAGCACTAAGGAAAAAAGGTAGTTTGCCAAAATGAGCATAGCTCAACTGACATAGTACTTGTACCTTCAACCTCGAGGTTAAAGATTTGATTTCCCCACCTCACATATTTAATTCAATACCTGTGCAGGGGGGATTAGTAAAGAACATTAGCAACTACAAATATAGGTTATTACTTAAACAAACTCATTTATCTAATTCTTTTCTTTTCTAATTTATACCTTGTATCTTTTTGTCCTTTATTTATATAACATTAATTTCTTCTCTTTCTCACGATTTTTTAAAAATAATGTCATTTTAATAATTATTGATATAAATAGGGTTGATACAAATGAAATGATAAATTATGGTAGAAAAATCGTGGACCTGGTCCACGAGTAGCTAAAACGTGTACTAGGTCCATGAAAAGCATGTGTCCATATCTGACCTGCTAACCTACCACTTGTTTATGCTGACCTGCTAATCTGCCACTCATCTACCATTCAACATTTACTGAGACTCGTGGACCTCATCCACAATTACCATAATCATGGACCCCATCCACGACTTTGTGGTCCCTAAATCTTCCTCCCCCTCCCAGCGATCACATCTGGCCTCTTCCCTAATATGAGTTCTCTATTTCTCTCCTATCACCGATCGCTTTCGCCTCTGTGCCTACTGTCGTCCAATCGACTATCTATGCTTTCTTCTTCTTTTTTATTTTCATTTTAATTTCTTCTTTTCAATATATGATATTGTGGTTAATATTTCTTTATATCTAGTTCTTTTTTTCCAAACATGTGGATGAATAGATCTAATATCTGGGTTGTTTTATTGTGGTTGGTTCCAAACATGTGGTGGGTTCTTTTCAATATATGATATTGTGGTTAATATTTATTTGAGTTGTTTGTAGACATTTGAGTTTGGGCTGAAAATTTATACTACTTTTTGTAGGGGTGTTCAAACAATCCGACAACTTGAATAACCAAGACTACCCAACCCAAAATATAAGGGTTGGGTTGGGTCATGGGTTGGCTAAAAAAAAATTGGGTTGATCCAACCCAACCCGAATTATATATATATATAAATAAAATATACTATATATATATTTATCTTTGTTTAAAATTTGATTACTTTGTATTGATTAATTTGTGAATTTTAAATATTTTTATTTTAAAAATTGTTATGATATTTGTCTTTATTTGAAGTTTGCAATAAATATCTTAGATATAATTGATATTTAGCATTTGAATTTTATGAGACTTTAGTTATTAGTCATGTGTTATATATAATTTTACATATTTTTAATTAAAAAGAAAAAAAATAAATTATAACTCGACAACCCAACCCAACCCAACCTGAATTTTAAGGGTTGAGTTTGGGTTGGGTTAGAGAGTTTTTTTGGATTCTTTGGGTTGCCAATCCAACCAACCTGAAAATTCAGGTTGGTTCAAAAAACACCCTCAACCCAACCCAACCCATGTACACCTCTAATTTTTTGTTCTTGGACGTTTGAATTTGAACTTCAAAGTTAGATTAACTTTCGTTTTTTGGACCATTTTAGTTTGGACTTGAAATTTAGATTGTTATTTGAGTTTGTTGTTTTAGTTTTGCACCGATATTGGATTGAATTGTACTTGTTGTTTTTTTGTCTATTTATTTATTTTTAGATTTGAAATAAATTATTAGTTTGGACTAATGCCGAATTTGATTGATCTTGGACTATTAGTTTGAACTAATATTTTCTTAACTTTACCAGTTGTCAACAAATTTGTTAAATATGTCGTTATGTCCTAAAGATTTAGTCGTGGACCTAGATATGATGGAGACGATGGTATTGAAGTAGAAATTGATGAATTATTTGGAGAAACTTCAAATACACCAAAAGAAAATGGGTTGGTACCTTCAGAGCTATTCACACAAATAGAGGAGAATTACTAATTTAGTTTGTGAAGAAGGGTCAACAATGGAGGAAAGATGAAGAGGTGTGGAGAACTCTAGTCTAGTACAAAAAGAAATGTTTTCTAAAACTAAAGAAGACCTATAAATGGTTGTAAAAAAATATTATATGAAAGAACACTATCAGATTTTTGTGCTAGAATCGAACAAAGATATCTGGTATGTGAAATGCAAACAGTGGACGAATGATTGTGATTGGAAGTTGCGTGCTTGTTGGTGTAAAACCCATGAGATATTTGAAATTATGAAACTTGAAGGAGAGCACTTATGTTTGTATTCAGAATTGTCACAAAATCATTCACAACTTGATTCAAATTTCATGAATACTGAAATTCAAAACATGGTTAGAGTTGATCCTGGTATTCCTGTAGCCTTACTCCAAGAGGTAATTAAGAAAGAATATGGATATAATGTCAATTATAAAGTGTGTGACATGTGAAGCTAAAAGCATTAATTAAAGTTTTTGGTGATTGGGAGAAATAAAATGCAACTTTTGTACTGGTTGGGTGTTGTTGTGCACTACAATCTTAGAACACGAGTGGACTTTCATTTTATTTCTTCTGATATTCCTGGTAAGGCTATTTTTGGTCGAGGTTTTTGGTCATTTAATCCTGTAAGAGAAGGTTTCCAATATTGTAGGCCATTGATTCAAATAGATAGAACTTATCTCTACGGCAAGTATAAAGGAAAATTATTGACTGTCCTATCTATTGACTTAAATAAGCATATATTTTCACTTGCCTTTGCTATTGTTGAATGAGAAAACAAGTATAGCTGGTCATGGTATCTGTGGATATTACAAGAATATGTTACCTAATAAGATGGTATTTGCCCAATTTCTAATAGACATAAAGACATTATTGCTATAATTAACAATGAAAAAATTGGTTGAAGTGAACCTAGAGCATACCATCGTTATTTTTATGTCATTTGATAGTAATTTCAATACGAAATATAAATCAAAACAACTAAAAAAATTCATGTTTAAGGTTGGAAATCAACACCAAAGGTACAAGTTCATCAGATGCATGAAAGAGTTAAAGCAATTGAACTTTGAGTGTCTTGAATGTTTTTCTGATATAGATATAGAAAAATGGACACAATTACATGACAATGGCTACTGCTTTGGTTGGATGACAAACAATATAGTTGAATGCATGAATCGGTTTTTAAAGGAGCTAGAATGTTACTTATCACATCTTTGGTTAGGCTAATATTCTATCGCACAATCCTATATTTTGACCGTCTTAAACAAGAAATTAGTGAAGTACTTGATCGTTGGGACATATACACAGAATATGAAAAATACTCATTGTTCATAATCGACATGGGATAATGGGTCTACTATAGTGTTGAGTTGTCAGAGAAGAGAGGCAATAGTTGAACGTAGTATATTTTTAGATCCATGTATCATACCTTTCCTACGATAGGCAAGTTTTCTGGGAGTTGCATAGATTGGGTCTACTAATTAGATTGGCACCGTATTACCGCTTTGGTAGAGCATTGAAGACCGAAAATCCACACATTTTATATGCCTTATGGGGAATGTACCATTATACTGCAAGATGTTGCAGTTCAATTTGGATTGCCAGTGGAGACCTGTGATTGGATTGTTGATGTATGATTGGCAATAGGTTTGTGATGATTTTTTGGACATTCGACCACTTGATTTGAAAGGGTCAAGATCGACTATCTCGTGGCTAGTGTCGCAGTTTATAGGGTTGGCCCTCAATGCTAATGATATCAACATACAAAGATATGCACGAGGAGATATTATGTAGCTTATTAGAAGATTATTGTTCGCGGACAAGTCCAACACATCGGTACACCTTTTGTTCCTTCCACTATTGGGCAATTTTGAGCAAGCTGGTAGGTACTCGTGGGGTGGTGCTTGTCTTGCATGAATTTACAGAGAATTATGTCAGACTAGTCATGCACCGACTTTGGAAATAACAGGCCTACTAATACTACTGCAATTATGAGCTTATGACTTATTTAACACTATCGCACATTAAGTTTAGTTACAAACTCTAGATCATTTTGTTGACGTCTACTCAGTGCCAAGTATTATTTTTTTTTATATGTTCGTGTATCATTTTATATAATCAAATATTATAATTTTTTTATATGCATGTTTAGATGAAGCGGTGTCTTAGCTGCATCTGAACCTTTAACAAACATGTTGTTAGTATACAAACTATCTTTTGACCGACTGATGCATAATTTGTTGGGATTGGTGTCCTAATTCTCCTAGAGTCTCGTAGTTTGTAAACTTTACATATTGTTATGAATAAAATAAGAGTTATTTTATTTAGCATTTACTCATATCCAATAAACAAAGCTCCATGGTTATTTTATGTAAACTTAAGCATGTATATGAGATATACAAGTGGATCATGCCTTAAGTGATAACCTAAAAAGGTATGTAGTATAAGGATTAAGAAGGGATACCTGATCCTGATGACACTACGGATATGTCCCACTTTGTAGAGGTTTACAAGTGTTGTGAACTACTATAGATGGTATATTCTAACCATTCATATGGAGACATACGAACGAGGGTGTTCTATACAAAGAGTTTGCATAAGACCAGACCATGAGATGAATAGTCTCTTTATATAACGTTGTTGATATTTGAGACTTATATTTCACCTAAACGACCATAGGTGACATGACCTCAATCCTCAGTGTTTTGGGAACTCCTGCCTTTAAGGGTAGTTCTTTGATTAATATGGGTGAGAGTGACCAGATTGCTAATTCAACATGCCTACCTTTTTAGGGATTAGTCTGATTTGGGAGCTGAGAACTCAGTTACACAAGATGGAATTCACTCATTTCCTGAAGTAAGCGTAAGTAGATAGATTTCTCCCTTAAGTGCTGATTCTGGGTCTTGAACATAGTAGTCACATCCTCTCTTTGGAAGAGAGACTCAGTCATAGTATGACTATGACTTATGTTCATTAGAGGGAGCAGTGGTACTTAAGGAGTTAGATGTAACTATAAGGGCATAACGGTTATTAGCCCAGCTGTACTTACGAGCGATCTGTGAAGGGTTATCGCACTATTAATTAGTTGATATGGACACAAAATATATTTATAGTAAGGAGAGTGCTACTGTCGATCTTTAGTGGAGTGTCCGACAGTTAACGAATGGTGGATCCCGTGACTAAAGAGTTTAGTCAGTTATTCATGTACCATTGGAGCTTCAAGCTATAGGTTCATAAGGTCCCCTTGGTAGCTCAATGGATTCAAGTTGAGAATTCGTTCTTGGTGTTTGATTTGAAATGTTCAAATTAACAAGAGGAAATTCGATTAGATATGATATGATCAGTGTGAGTATGAGATACATCAAGTGGAGGATAAATGTAAATGAGATTTACATTAAGTACCATGAAATAGAAAAAGAATTATGGTTTATATATTTCATGAGATGAAATATTAAAATTATAGGTTATAAATATAATATGGTAAGTTGATTATCATATATATTTATAATAAAATTAATTATTGGATAATTATATCTTTTTCCCTAATAACCAATTGAGTAGGAGGTTATTGGTGGTTTCATGATAACTATGAGATAAAAGGAAAAATGTTTTCCTAAATTTAAAAGATTTGTGAGAGTTGTTATTCTCGGAAAGAACTCACAAATCGTTGTTAAGTGAGAATTGTTTTCACTAAACAATAGCTGAAAGAGAGACTAAACGATCGTGGAGTGACACTATACAATAGTTCACTTAGTTGGTCGTAGCTAAACGATCGCAGGGCTTTTGCTATACGATAGCTTGCCTTCTTCTAAACGATTAAGCAGTCGTTTATACGATAGTCTCTTATCATCTCCCACTTGCTCAATCATCTACACGATTATTATTCCTTCGGTCACTTCCTCTAACCAAGTCCATACAGAGCCCACACTTCTGGATTCTCACACCGAGAATACCAAGGTAGCCATTGTGGTGTTGTCTTACTCAACTCGACTGAGTTCGAGTTTTTGGAGGCCGTTCATTGGGTTCGTGATCTTGGAGATCGTTGAGTTCGTGTTTCTTGATTGATCGTCCTGTGTTGCGGTTGTTATGTTTGAGGTTCGTGTGTTACTGTCTTAGAGACTAAATGAGCGTTCATGATCAAAGGAGTTTGAAGCATGAGTCTTCAAAGGTATGTATACTTTATCCCTTGACGTTATTATAAAGCATGTTGTAATTTCGTATTGTGCATGACCTATAAGTTTCTGTTTCTTGACTGTAATTGTTAATGTTCAATTTCAAATGAAATTTGGAATGATCATTCTGCTACTCCTAGAAATCCTCATGTCTGATTTCTTTCATAATTAGGTAACAATATATATCTGTCATATACAAATGGATATTATATGCTTTATGGGATTTAATATTCTTGTATAAAATTTCATATAAATTGGATGCTATACACACAAGATATTATATTATTACTGCCTGATTATTATTATGATCGTCAAGACATTTGGTTGGCGGTTAGCCCTCTTATAAGCTTCCATATCGTACAGTGGCATCAACTAGGTCAGGTGTTCAGATAGTTCAGTCCACAACTGTAACACCCCGAATTTTTATTCTTAATGTAATTTCAGTATTTTCTATTATTCGAGGATATTTTTGAAATTTTGAAAATTCAAAATGTAATTATTATGATTTAATTGCTAAGAAATTGGTGTTTTAATTTATAGGTTTAATCAGAGGAAAATTATGGAAATTGAACTTTTTATGTCACACAAATTAAATTTGAAATTAATGTCAAGAATTAATTTCATTTTGGAAAGGGGTTAGTTAAAATTCTTTTGAATTGAAAATTTTAAGGGAAAAGGGGATTAAAAGTTGGAAGAAAGAGAATAAAATAAGGTAAGATAAGATATAATAAAATAAAATAAAACAAAATATTTTATTTTATTTTATTTTATTTCCCCCTCCCCCTTCTTTTTCTCACGCAAAGCAACGGAAAATTTCATGAAATGACCCGAAACCTAAAAACTTTTCTACCAATGACCTATTTCTAAAAAATTTTCTACCACTGACCTTTTTCCTATGCGAAATTTCAAAATTACCCCCAGTTTTTAAAAAGCTTTCAAACCGCACGGGGAACGCGTCTCTACGAATACTTTAAGCGAGCATTTAGATATTACTAAGCGATCAGATATGTATTACTAAGTAATCAGATAGATATTATTAAGCGATTGGATAGATATTACTAAGCGATCAGATAGATATTACTAAGAGATCGAATAGTTATTACTAAGTGATCAGATAGATATTATTAAAAGATCGTTTAGCTAAATGTTACGTGATCGTTTAGATATCTATTATGCGTTCGTTTGGCTAACTGTTACGTGATCGTTTAGTTTTTGTTATACGATCAATTTGGTAATGCGGTCGTGTAGAGAATACTAAGCGGTCGTTTAGCTATCCACTAAGCGATCGTTGAGATATCTATTATGCGATTGTATAGTTTTTGCTAAACGATCGTTTAGAAAATACTAAGCGATCATTTAGCTAACTGTTATGCGATCGTTTAGATATCCATTATGCGATCGTTTGGCTAATACTAAGCGACCGTTTAAGTTTTGTTATGTGATCGTTTAGATAATACTAAGCGATCGTTTAGCTAACTGTTACGCGATCGTTTAGACATCCATTGTGCGATCGTCTGGCTAATACTAAGCGATCGGGTTTTGTTATGTGATCATTTAGATAACAATAAGCGATAGCTAACTATTATGCGATGGTTTAGTTTTCGTTTAGATAAATTTGTGCTAAATTTGTAGAATACAATTGGTGTTGTACATTTAATTAAGCGATCATTTAGATAAATTTGTGCTAAAGTTACATATTGCACAGTATAATTGGTGTTGTACAGAATATAATTGGTGCTAAAATTATATATTGTATAGTGTAAATTTGTACAGTATAATTGGTGCTAAAATTACATATTGTATACTATAATTGGTGTTGTACAGAAAAATCAAAGCGAAAGCAAAAATTACATATTGTTTAGTCTAGATTGGCCAGTGTCAGGTGTTATCAACGTTTGTCAGCACGTTTTCTTGTTAGTCCTGTCTGACCACATCGTGTACACTTGTGTATTTGTCGTTGCTTCTCTCCAATAGAAGGTATCCTGACGGTTTGACGTCGACCTATAATTATTACCTTTTGCGGTGGTAGAATTGGTTCAAAATCTCCAACCCATTCTTGACTGTGCCCGACTTGGAAGATTGGTTCAGCATAAGCAGCAAGCACACACTCAACTGTAAACCATTTTGCGCATAATGTTTAAACATTAATATTTCTCAGGGTCACTGCAGATATTGCATGGGAGCATGGGATCTCGAGGCAATCAAACTCCATACATATACATGTCCGTGAACGAAGATCAACCAACCCTTCCAAAAATTATCCATCGTCCACATTAATTATATGCATATACACCGAAAAAACATGATATGTTCTAGACATCAATTATGATTCCTTAAAAATACTCATTGCATAATCAGTTACAATGTTTGTGCAAGCCATTGCATGTGTACGTCGGATATAGAACCAATCGTGGATATGCTCTAATAGCTTTGTTATTAGTAGTTCTCGAGCATCTTTCAACACCCCATTGAGGCATTCTACTATATTTGTCATCATCTTGTCATACCTACAAAGGACTTGATAAACCCTTGCCCACCGTTGTAATCCAACCTCCTCAAGATAGGCCGTCACACCAGGATATTGATAGAGCTTAGCCCAATACATTTAAAAGTCAGACATTCTATATGTTTTCGCCTAGGTAGAAATATAGGATTATGTCCTTATTCTTGCACCAATTTGTTCCGAATATGGTATATACACAGGGCATGAAATGCATCAGGGAATATCCCTACAACCGCCTTTACAATTGAGATGTGACGATCTGATATAATCACTAGATTGGGAACGTCTCCTATTGAAGCCTTCAAATGAGTCATGAACCAAGTCCATGATGCATCGTTCTCACCATCTACAATACTGAAGGCGATAGGATATATATTGTTATTTTCATCAATACACGTTGCAATTAACAACATACCTTTGTATTTCACATGCAAATGGGTCCTATCAACAACGATTACTGGGCGGATGTAGTTTAGAAAACCCCTAATACACAGACCAAGTGCCATGAAGACGTACTTAAAGTATTGTTCGTCTTCTACTTCAACCTCAAATATGGTACCTTGATTTGCAAGCTTAAGTGCCTCACCGTATGCCTTAACAACAGTATATGATCCTTCTGGCGGCCCTCGTGCATATACTAATTCGTACTCTCTAGCCCGATAAGTCTGTCCATAGGTAATGTTCACTCTATATTCTCGTCGGACGCCCTTAATTATATCTTTTGGGCAGTAGGTTTGGTCAATTTGTTCGTATTTGGACTTTATTAAGTGTCCAATAACCCAACTTTTTACTTGTCGATGATTACCAGTTCTCATTTCAAGAGAACATGTATGTTCCCTGGGATATTTGGTCACTTTGAAAGAATCACTTTCTTTCATTTTCTTGGCACAAACCCTCCACTTTCATTCCTCCACCGAACACCGAATAGTTAGCAAGCTCTTCGTTGACTTTTTTATGTAGTAATCAAATTTATTTCTTACTGTAAGCATCGATAATTTAACTGACAAGTCATATTTCAAAAAGAAAATTTGACTGACCTTCATATCCTCGTCATTCAGACAGTCATGAGGTATTGTGACGAGGTTGTCATACGATGGGCCCTCTGATAGTCCGGGTATATCAACAAATAGTTCGGTTGGAACGGTGGAATGTATATCACAACCGGTGGAACGGGAACAGGTGGGGTTGGAACATGGATGTTAGGTGTTGAAGAAGTTTGTCTATATCCATGTTCAGTATTGAATTGTGAAGTACATCTGGGTTCACTATTCTGACCAAACCAAGCTTCACTTCGGTCATCCCCTAAGTTACATGGCACAATATGATCATCAATTGAAGACATGGTATGAATTGGATTTGGAGATCGGTTAGATTGCAATGTTGGTGTACTCCATGACTGTTAGTAGGTGTAACTGATGCAAATAATGGCATCTAGGATATCTCACTGCCTTCTAAAAAGAAGCTAAGATCTTCATCGTCGACTATGTCAATTGGGGGAGCCGGGACCAACAGATTGTAGCAACATTTGATGTGTATATCAAACATATCCGGATTGATATCCAGTCTTTAGTGCATCATACACACTAATTCACTGACTGTTATATCATTTCTGACTTTCAGACATTTCATATGACCACCAACATAATTTCTTCTGAACTCATCCCAATCCTCACCAAATTGTACAAAGATGCAAAGTAGCACCATTGATCTAAAATTGGATAAACAAATCATTGATAAGTGAACGATCGTATATAAATAACTATGCGATCGTGTATAAATTACTACACGATCGTGTAGTAATTTATACACGATCATTTAGTAATATATGCAATGAGTATAATTTACTACATGTATAATTTACTACACGATCATTTAGTAAATTATACACGATCATTCAACATTAAATTACTACACGATCATTTATAATTTACTACTCGATTGTGTATAATTTACTACACGATCGTTTATAATTTACTAAACGATCATGTTGTAATTTATGAACGATCATGTAGTAATTTGTAAACGATCGCATAGTAATTTACTAAATGATCGCATAATAAATGATTCCTTGTATTATAAACGATCATATAGTAAACGATTCCTCATATTACTCATTGCATATATTACTAAACGATCGTTTATAATTTTACTAAACGATCGTGTATAAATTACTACACGGTCGTTTATTATTTACTAAACGATCGTGTAAATTACTACACGCTCGTTTATAATTTACTATAAGACCGTGTATAATTTATTACACGATCATTTATTCGATGATCGTGTAGTAAATTATACACGATCGTATAGTAATTTAATGCGAAGTGACACTTATTATGAAAGCGATTTGAGAGAAGCAATCGTACATTGAATGAAGAGTTAAAGAAATCGTTAAAGGAAGAAGAAATGTGGATTGAATCCAACTATGAGAGAGAAAGCTACGAGAGAATTCGAAGATGTTGGGTTAAAACTCTGAGAGAAAGCTAAGAGAGAACAATGAGAGAATTTCGTGGGGAGTTCAACGACAGTAAGTGAATAATGAGAGAGACATTCTATTCTCTTCAGAATATTAGTTGGGAATAAATGTTTTGGTGGAATGTTGGTGGTGTGTTGAATGCACATTGAATGAAAGGCTGAAGAAATCGTAGAAGGAAGAATAAATATAGTGCGGTCTAAAGGCTTTTTAAAAACTAGGGGTAATTTTGATATTTCGCATAGAGAAAAGGTCAGTGTTAGAAAAGTTTTTAGGAAGAGACCATTGGTAGAAAAGTTTTTGGGTTTTAGGTCATTTTGTGAAAATTTCCCAAAGCAATGCCCTCTAAGATTTTTTCCTTTCTCTCGGTTGTTCGAGACCTAGCCGTCGTTGCCTTTATCCACGTTGCGTCTGCCAACGAAGCCAGTCGCCTCACCGTTCGCTTCGCTCAACTACTCAGCGCCGCCCTACTCGTTCCGCCGCCACCACCACGGCCCCAAGTCACCCAGTCGCCGCCCTCCAGCCACACGCATCCGCAAGTCGCCATTCGCCGTTTCCCCTCTTGCCTCAGCCAGCGCCGCCCAGATCGGAAGCCGAGTGTCCACCATCCCTCGCCCTCTTGACTGCATGTTGTCATTCTTCGCGTCGAGCACGGGTTCGAGGACCAACCACTTCTGTTTGACGAGCCGCCGCCACAGGTCCCAGCCCAGTCTGTTTTCACAGTCGTTGTTTGTTTTGGTCATCGGTTTTGGATAGATTTTCTGGTTGAGGTAAGATTCGAGTAGTTTTGTTGCAGTTTCTTGAGGATTCTGGAGTGCCCACTGACTGTTGGTGTCAATTTGTTAATGCCCACTTAATTTTGGACTAAAATCTAATCTACGGAACTTACTAGAGGTAGTGTGTATACTTAATTGAACCAGTTTTATGCTTCTGCTCATGATATGTAGATTTCTTTTCATGTTTTTTTTTTTTTTAAACTTTTAGTTTTGATGTTTTGTCCTCGCTCACATGCATCCTAAGAAAATTCCTAGAAGGTTACCCAACATAGGATTACTTCAAGCTAAGCATACTTAACTATGAAGTTCAGCCATCAAAAAGGAAGGTGCGCCTTATTAGTTTAGGTAGTAACTTTCAGTTCCTTTTAAGTCTTTCTTAACTAGATTTTCATGTTGTGACATCTCAAAATTTCAGGTAATTTAAACTTAATTATCTTGAAATATTTTGGAGTTATTTTGAATTTTGAGGTTATATTGAATTATTGTGTAAAGATTATTTAATTTTAAAATTTTCTTCGATGAAGTAATTGGGAACTTAAATTTAATTTAAGGATAATCTGGATTTATCTCAAATTTTACTTTAATTTGGGAATTGAATTAAAATTTAGAGATTTGAAAATTGATTATAATTTGAAGAAGATAATTAATCTAAATCAATTTTTTTTGGGATAACTGATTTAAATTTATTTTCCTAAAAGGATTTAAGAAGTTAATTTTTAAAAAGAGTGGGAATTTTGAATTTGAGACGGAAAAAGGAAAGGGTTACAAGTTATATATATATATCTATATATATATATAGTAGTTGAGTGAAGTTAAAAAAAAAGAAATTATTTCAAATGGTAAAACTGTTGAAAATATTTACAAAATATAACAATTTTAAAACTATCAATGATAGACACTAATAGATTTCTATCAATGTCACTGATAGATACAAATTTTGATATATTTTGTAAATATTTTGGTTCATTTTTCTATATTTAAAAAAAACCCAAAAAAAAGTAAAAAAGAGAATTAAAAAGAAAAAAAATAAAATTCTCTTTTTTTTTCTCCTCCCTACGCACGCAAAGAAAGACCACTCCCCCGTTATCTCTTTCAGAGGCTGTTTGCGACGCTGAAATGATATAGAATGTGGGGAGTTCTTGTTATGTCAGTGCTATCTGGTTCAATTTTTGTACTTTATAATAATTTGACTAAATGAACACTATTTTTTTTTTTAAATCTTATAATCCAATTATTGTATCCATCCTATTTGGAATAAGATATTGATTGCATTTTTTTATTCTTTCCAATCTCAAGATATGATATATAGTTCAATTTTATATTAAAATAATCTAAAATGATTCCATTGATAATTTATATTGAAATAATTAAAATTGATTATATTAATTACTGAATAAAATGTGGATTGATTTTTTTTTTTTTTAAGTATACATATTTTTTTTATAACCCTAAAATTTGGTCAAGGATTTAATTTTGGATCTTTCACTCCAAACATTCCTTTTAAACCTAAGTAGTTATTTTACAAATTTGATTTCTATTAATTGATTTGGGAAGTTAATCAAAATTATTTGGAAGAGTGGTTTTACATAGAAGTCTTGACTTGATGAAGAGTTCCACACTAATTTTGGCTTTGAATGTTAATGAGATTTGGTCCAAATTAATTGGAAATTTGACTTACCATGATTGAGGTGGGATAATTAAATTTTTTCCCTTTTGACATGGAGTAGTTTGAAAATAAAATCTCCCCAATTCAACCTTGAAATTTTCCCAACATGTGACTTCAAGTAGTGGAATCATAATTTTCACCCTTTTTTTTAAAATAAAAAATAAAAATTTGGAAATTCTTCAAATAACAAGTAAAACTACCCAAAATTTGGAGGACTCGGTTGGGATCATTTGAGCCTCCAACATTTTTTTTTTTTTTTTTTTTGATTTGATATTCATTCCTTATAAATAGAAATGAACAGAGTCTTTCTTTATTTTTTTTTTTTTGATTTTTTGATTTTTTAATTTCCTTTTCTTAAAAAAACTTTCAATCAGTAAGTAATGCCCTTGAAGCAGAATCAGCTAGTTGGTCGATGCTAAGCATTGCTCGGAATCCCTCTGCTTCTACTGATTTTTTTCTTCTTTTTTTCTGCATTTTCTGAAACTATTTGCCAGTGTCAGTCGGTTCTCCATTTTTTTTAGTGCGTTGTTGCCGTTAAACGCCATAGCCGAGATCGCCGTCGTTTACTATGGAGTGTGGCGGCATTAGTTCTTCCCCGGCATTGAGCGATTGAATGGGAGAGGGAGAGAACAGAAAGAGAGATGGAGAGGACAGAGAGAGAAAGTTGAGGCGGTGAGATAAAGCTACACTGTTTCCAACTCGGTGTAGTTGGATATAGAAAATGGGTGATATAAGATGTTGGCCCCCAAACGATGAGCTAATATAAGATACCATTTCATCTCGTTTCATCTCATCTTGACCCCAAATAGCCCCTCATACTCTACCGATTAGAGCCTTAGCAGCCGCTGCTTCCAGTCCTCTTCCTTCACCAGTCGCACGTCGTTCGGTAGTCGACGACCAGCGCCGTCCATCGCCGCCACCTCCCTCTTCCTTACTAGTTCAGCCGCCCAACCCTCTCCCTCCCACGCACGTTCAGCCGTTGACCCAACTACCGCCACCGTCTGCACGAGCCACTGCCTCGCCGCTTGCATTGTTGGAACCCGCCACAATTTCAATAAAGTTAAATTGGAAACCTCTGAATAAATTGGTTAATTGGGGTTAAACCCAAAAGATTTAAATATTGGATTTATTATTTTAGGTGTTGTTTCAAGGTCTTGCATGGCAGGGAGAAGATGAGCTTGCTTTGGTTTATTTGGATTTAATTTTGAAGTAAGTAATCTTATTATTGGAACTAGGCAATAAATTTAAATGATAAATTTGTTGGTTTCGAGATTGTATGAACCAATTAAAAAGGATATATGAATACGTGATAAAAATGTTTGAGTATGTTATAAGTATGAACATGATTTAGAGTTTTATGAGATATATTAAGAGGATAATTGGACATGGGCCTATATTCTAGATAACTATACTATTGTGGCTACCTTTGCTTTAGACAAAATAGATTTAAACTATTATTTTTTGTTTTGCCCAACAATTTTAGAAAAGATATATTTTTATTGTTGGAATTTAGTTACGACATGTTATGAATTTATGAGATATTAGGTTATGAGTTCATGAATTTATTAAATGTTATGTTATGAATTTATGAGATATTAGGCTATGAATTTATTAAATGTTATGTTATGATTTCATGATAAGGGACCATTTTATCGCATGTTTCTTGAAAGACCAAATTAGTGACAATTGCCCTCCTACTCGTAGCTATATACACTTTTGATTTAATTATGTACGCCTTCGGGTCCACCAGTTTATGTGTAGTTTTGGGTCACCCATATTATGTGCGCCTTCGGGTCCACTAGTTTATGTGCGCCTTCGGGATCACCAGTTATGTGTTCCTTCAGATTCACCAGTTAGTATGAGTACATCTCACCTACGGTAGGGTGAATTAAATTGTTCACTTAAATGACCGTCCATGTACAACTTTAACACTTCAAATTAGGTCTCACCAGCTCAGAATGTTCAGTTCATATTGCATTTATTGAACATAAATGCTTAGCCTAACCTCGGTAATGGAGTTACTTACTGAGTTTTTTATGGTCATTCCTTCTCATGTTTCCTTTTGAGGAAAAGGTAAGGGTACACCGATAAATGACAGACAAAATCTATGATCGAGTCACTGGGATCAGTCATATGCTTTCGCTCATGTTTTCAAGATTTTTTATATTTTAAAACTTATAGTTTTGATGTTTGAACCTGAAGTTCTAGTTTTCGTATTCTTAAATTTTTTAGGATAATTTTATAGTTTTGTTTTATGTTTTTTTAAGGGTATCTTGCTAAATGAATTTCAGTTATTTATTTTTATGGTATTTAATTGATTTTTACCAAATCATGAAAAAGTGTCGATTTGTAATGTATGCACACATGTTGTAACGATCTAGTTTAAGTCTTAAGGAGCCATGTCGTTACACATGTTCTCAGAATCCCTCTTCAGATGATTTTGGTTCATTCATGTCTCTCTCTTAAACTCCGATTATTACGAAATTGCACTTTCGATGTTTTACAAACATTTATTTCATATTGAGAAACATTATATCCAATCAATGAAAAATTAAAAGGAATGAAAGAAAACTACAAAAATCATTCCACGAGTCCTATATGGCAAGCACACGGTGGTTGGTGAGTGGATTGGTAGAAAATCGTATATAGGATACACGATTTTTCTACCCTATTTTTGTCAATACATTTAAGTTATACCTTAATTCTAAAATTTGTTTCACAAATACTTTATAAACTATATTATTCATAACATTAATTCCTTTCTCACACCATTTTCAGTTAAATAAACATTTTTTTTTCCTTTCGAACCTATAAGAATTCCAAATTCTATTTTTCGTATTGGTTCCTCTCCAACGTGATAAGTTCCCAGTTTTTATTTATTTATTTTTAAAATCTTCAATTGATCTCTCTCTACTCTTTGCCATAACCGCTATGGCGAAGGCTGCTTCTTGTTTGATTTAGGTTTTCTCCCTTTTTTTCCGTTCTTCTCTACTATTTAACTTAACAAATTAAATATGAGATTTTCTTTCCAACCTTTATGTCCTTCAAAATAAATCCCAACTCGTTTTGACCTTCTTTTTCTCATAACACATCCAAAATCAACTACAAATAAAAAATACCCACAAAATTTTGAAATTTTCTTAAACAAAAAAGAAAACTTACCATATGTGATTTTAACTCATCACCATTTGTTCTATTTTCAACATCTCAAATATTTGATGCTAAAATACCCATTTTTAATCTCTCAATCTCTCTCTTTCTCTTTTCTGTAACTCTCTTTTCCTTTTAGTTTTTGCCCTTATTCCCAATTCAATTTTTCTCTTTTTTTACTCTTTAATTTCAAATTGAAAAATCAACGTCCTTGCATCTGGACCTCGACTTTTCCGTATTTAGTCGTTCGAAGTACTAGATAACAAATTCAAAATAATTTAACATGTGAATAATTATATATCTTCATTGGTATGAGATCTTTTGCATGAAATAAAAAATAAAATCAGAAAAGTTTATGCATAAAATGGACAATGGAGATTCTATTATATCTTCAAATGTAATTACTTAAGAAAAGCTTTCGGCAACCTAATAACAAGTAACATTATTTGAAGGACAAATCCATGTGAAGCCCAAAGTTAAAATTTCTAAATAGTTAAACTCTTACAAAACTATAATGATATAGCTTGGAATATGCCACTTCTAAATAAATAAAAAGTTTAAAAATTAAGTAGAAATATCTCAAAAGCATATTGTATATGATTGTGCGCATATATATAATGTCTTTAAAATCCATTGACGATCTCAAGCAGCAACTCTTCAGTTTGCTGAGTAGTTGACTTCCAAAAGTTCCCCTGATAAATAAAATATTAAAAAATATATCTAAGAGAGGCTAACTGATAATGTAATCTAACACACTAAATCTTCATCCAAAATTACTCTAAATTTATCATTCATTCTAGAACTGATGATCATTACGAAGGACCGAGGATCGACAACTACTTCTACTACCAAGACCTAAGACTAGAAATCAGCGGTGGAGACTAGGAATTGAGAGCTAGTGACCAGTAACTTTGATTCAATGACCACTAACCATTCAAAGAGTGATTGTTGGTTATCAACCAGCTCGAAATTCCAGTTCTACTCGTTTTTTCTTAATTTCTTTACTATAGTTTTCAAGTTCACCATCCAATATATAATACACAAATTGAATTCGAGTTTGACTTGAATATTCTTTGAAACATGGTTATCAAATAAAATAGGTAACAAAACTAAGTAACTTAAGTTAAGTATTGGTAAATGTAGAATTTAAATTAGATTAATTTTTAGAATATCTTGAGGACTTACATTGATATTGAGGATGGTGGTTATAATAACTGCTTCTTTTATGGTTGTGGTACTTGTATCAATTAGCTCAAAGCCAAGAGAATCCAAGGCTTCAATTAATTTAGTGAATGTGCCTTTCCGTTTATGGAAAAGTATTTTCATCTAAAATTTGTGTTCCTCAATTTGAGAAACTCTCACATCTGCCTGTTTAATTTTGAAATAGACAAATAAAGAAAACAAAAAATGTAAAACATTAGAGAAACGACACCATACAGATTTACGTGGTTTATTAGCTATATCTACGTCTTACAAATTCAACTTAGATTTCGATACTTGACCGTCGGAGCATATCATTTATCAGATTCAAGACATTTCAACGTATATTATGAAATAGATAATTAGGGCAAACCTGAACATAAGTTTGGATTAAGTGTGTTGGTGCTATATTATTATCACTTGGTGTTGGCCATACAACTTTTGTTGATGAATCTTCTAATTCTACAAGTTGGTCTTTGAGAATGTTAACCATCTTTTGCAACTGTTGGATGTAAGTTATAGCATCCTCGATAATGGTTGCTTTGTTCATCTGAATGGAAAAAAAAATAAATTAGAAAGTAAGATTATGATTTGAAATTGTTCAATTAAAGAAATTAATGGATTAATGAAGCCATTTTAGGGATGTTACATTTGTGATGATGGGAACAATGCTACGTAGTAACAAAAGCTTATTGCTAAGCTTCTGCCTCCGTCATCTTTCTGAAAGGAGGTTCTTGGATTTGTATTCAATGAATTCATTAGTAGGTAGGTGTTGGTCCATATCAATGTGATGTTGATATCTTCTTCGATCGTGCATAATTTGTCATATTCAGAGCTAATATATGCCATATCATTGAGAATATTGATCGTCTCTATTAGTGAGATTGATAGGATAGCTCTTCCGATTGAATTAAAATGAAACATTTCAATAATAGAGAATCATGGTGGTTAAAAATTTAATAATGGGTGCGAATTTCATTTTATGTGATTGAAGATAAATGGGAAAACAATTTTGTGGTGAGAGAATAATTTTGTTATACTTACACTTGCATGATTCACTCTTAACACATTTTAGATAACTAAATTTCAATTTTATACTAAAGAATGTATACTTTTATTCCACATACCTTCAAATATTTTTTTTTTTTTTCAAAATTTGGTTTAATATTGCATGCACGTCTATTGTCGTAAATATTTTTTTAGAGTTAAATTAAAGATTAAATAATAAGTTTAGTCTATGAACTTTCATGTTCGTCCTTCTATTCTCAAATTTTTTAAATCATCCCATTATTAAATGAGCTTTCAGTTTTGTGTTTGATAGATTTCAAACTTTAAAGAATATTTATTAAGAAAATTATTATTTTTAAACTTGAAAATATGTTGAAACTTTTAAAATAAAATGGTAGATCAACGTCTCTTGTAAGAACGAAATGTGACTTTTCTTTCATCCTCATTTCTTCTTTTGTTATCTTTCCTTTTTTCTTTTTCAATATATGTATTCTTGAGTTAGTTATATTGAATTTTCTTAAATTTTATTTCTTTAAAAAATAAATTATATTCCAATACACTTTATTTTTTAAAGGAATTTAAATTTAAATAAGTATTGATCATGTTAAGGTAATTGAATATTATATATTTAACAAAATATATTATCTTCCGATTTACTTCCTTTAAAAAGTTAATTAAGCATTAGTATGGCTAAATTACACATTTGATTGTTAATTTGTTTAAAGAATAAATTGGAATATAACCCTGAAAAAAAGAGGGGTATTTTAAGGTGCCCAATGCCAACTTTTATGATTTTTTTACTTAATTCTTGTCTTTTGAAGTTACGGGAATAGAAAAGTTACATTTTTGTCGTCTCTTAAAGAGATGAGGATCTATCTATCTATTTTATTATATATATTTTTTAATCAATCAAACTACAATATTTGAATAATAAGTTTCAAATCACGTATGTAATAAATTTAAAAAATAATAATAATATATATATCTAACCTTACAAGTACTTATACTGTATGTTTGGCTCAACAACGTAATTTGGGTTAAGTTGATAAAAATTATTAACTCAATGTTTTGTTCACCAACTTTTTGAATCAGTTATTTTTACCAGCTCACTTTAATTCAACTCTTCTCTCATTTCTTCTATTGTTTTTAATGGTTCCATCCATTGGTCACCTTCAGTAACTATTGTTGTCACTCTTGTGATATTATCTAGTAGCTAATTCTGACTATCATGATCAAGCAGTCAACTCCAACGAATATTTGGATGCTAGCAGATTTTCAATTATTACGATATCACAGATATTAACAAAAGTAAAAAAATAATTAAAAAAAATATGGGATAAATGTAAGGGTCTATACAAAGAATAAGAAACAAGACACGGTTAAAAACATGTTTATGCTTCGTTTTCTATTAAATAGAAATGAAAAAGAAAATAAAAAAGAGTTATCCGGCACAATTCTATTTTTCTTTATTTAAAAAATGAAACAAAAATGAGAAACGATTAAAAAAAGAAATAAAATTTGTTAAACAGATAATCGAATTCTATTGAATTCTTTCATTCTTTATTTAGATATGGAATTCTAAATGGAAAAATAAGAAAAAATTATCAAATACGATTATATTTTCTTTATTTAAAAAGAAATAAAATTTATCATTTTTTATTTAAAATAAGTAAACACACACACAAAAAGAGAGAGAGACAGAGACAGAGACAGAGACAGAGAGAAACAAAAAATGAGAAATGATAAAAAAAAAAAAATTAACAACGTTGTTTTTTATTTTATTTATTTATTTTTTGAGTTACGAACACTATCACACTGATAATCCAATTCTATTGAATTTTTTTATACATATGAAAAACACATTATTATTGCCTCCAATTCAGACGATTCAAGGTTTGTCACTACATTTATAAGGTGAACGAGCAATATCTTTTATTTGAATTTCAGTGTCATAAATCTCTCTGTATCTCCAAGAACCAGGACTAACGTAATTGGCATAAATCTATTTTATATCATATCCTGAAGTTACCATCATTGATATGTACACTGTTCCTCTTGATATATCATTGCTATCCCAGATAACACCTTGATGCTTTTTCATACGGCCCCATTTTGAAAAACGAACCTATTAAATAATTCAATGCACAAATAACAATAATATTTAGTATTTTAGTTAAAAATATCAGTTATTGATGAATCATTACAATTAATTATTTAAGAAGGTTGTATGATTTTAAAGTGACCTGAAATATATTAACTACCTCCTTAGTATAGAAATTTGATAGCTAAATAGTATGGTTTACTGCTCCATTCAACAATTTGCACCATCAAATTTTTGTTTTTGTATTCACATAGTATCCTGCCAAAAAAAAAAAAATTAGTTGATTAATTTTGAACTAACTTAGGCTCAATAAATAAAAAGTTCACAAGTTATATGTTAGATATATTTACCTCTTGTATTCCACATCCAAAATATCCATTTTCAAAAGTTCTTTAACCTTGCCCTTTAAAGCCATGCTAGAGAAAGCTTTTCTACCCATAAAGAATTCTGTTTTGTTTTCATAATTTTGATCTGTCACAACTACTTTAGTCCCCATTGTGTTGCACAATCTCTTGTTCTTGCATCTTACCTACATATTAAAAAAAAAAACAAGCACACTTTTCATCCATGTTAGAGAAGAAAACAAAAATGAAAAAGGAAAAGGAAAGGTGGAAGAAAATAGAAATGAGTCACTAACATTCTGTTGAGAATTTGTTTTCTCTCCATCAATCAAACCAAGCCAAGTGTGATATTCTTTATTCTTTTTGTATTATTATGTAACCATATTTTAGGGCAATGAGTGTATAAAAGTAAATAGGGTTGTAGCTACTATTATTGATTGAATACAAAGGAGAAAAGAAGGAAGTCGAAAAGGTTCTCTAAAAAAGAACCAAAACCTCTTGATCTTCAACTTGGTATCAGAGCTACCATGGCCGACGCCACACTCACTGGAAGTTCCTCCACGGCCGAACCAGTGAAGTTCACCACACCACCCCTCAATCAACTCCTAAATCAGCTCACCACCAGGAAGCTAGAACGCGACAACTTCATGTTGTAGAAGACACTCGCGCTGCCCATCCTCTGAAGCTACAAGCTCGAAGGACATCTTTCAGGACAAATACCCTGCCCATCGATGTTTGTTCGGACTACCTCTGAAGAAATTTCCAGCTCCCAAACGATCAGTGACGACGGAGTCAGCTCATCAGTTGAACAATGTCTGAATCCTCAATATGAAGCATGGCTGGCCGTCGATCAACTTCTGCTAGGATGGCTGTACAACTCCATGGCTCCAGACGTAGCAGTTCAACTCATAGGGTATGAGAATGCTAAAGAACTGTGGCAAGCTATCCAAGAGCTATTCAGTGTTCAATCTCAAGCTGAAAAAGACTACCTAAGGCAATTGTTCCAAAAGACAAGGAAAGGCAGTCAGATAATGAGTGAGTACCTTAAGTTGATGAAGTTGCACTCCGACAACCTTGCGCAGGTAGACAACCCTATGTCAACAAGAGCATTAATCTCACAAGTTCTCCTTGGCCTTGATGAAGAATACAACCTAGTAGTCATGGGCATCCAGGGTAAACCAGGTATTTCTTGGTTAGATATGTAATCCAAACTTCTTTCTAATGAAAAACGATTGGAACACCAAAACTCTGTCAAAATGTATAGCTCCTTTGCCCAGCAGCCTTCTGTCAATGTAGCTTTTAACAGAAATACAAATGGAGGGAAGCCACATTTCAATCCCTCATTCAATGAGAATAGGCAATAAGGCAACAGCTCCAAAGGCAACAACTCTAATCATAATCCATTCAATGGACAAGGTGGCGATCGAGGTCGAGGAAGAGGTCGAAACAACAACTCAAACAGACCAACATGCCAAGTTTGTGGGAAGTATGGTCATTCAGCCTTGGTATGCTATCATTGGTTTGACAAAGAATACTCTCAGAAAAATGGACAATGCAGAGGAAATCATGGGTCAGTTGGGCACAACAATAATGCCGCCACTATGTTCACAGCCTCACAGCCCTCCAACCCCTT
The DNA here is from genome assembly GCF_009727055.1 of Benincasa hispida. Taxonomy (NCBI): domain Eukaryota; kingdom Viridiplantae; phylum Streptophyta; class Magnoliopsida; order Cucurbitales; family Cucurbitaceae; genus Benincasa; species Benincasa hispida. The sequence goes on from NC_052350.1 coordinate 37,561,123, forward strand.
CATGGCCACACCAGAAACAATAGCTGATATAAATTGGTATATCGATAGTGGAGCTGCTAATCATGTCACTCCTGATTATAACATCAATAACCCAACCGAGTATGGAGGTAATGAACTGATCTTGCAGGTAATGGGGGAAAACTACATATATCTCACACTGATCAGTCATATCTGATGGAAGAAATGAGTTTATACTAAATGATGTCCTATGTGTGCCTAATATAGTGAAGAATTTGATTAGCATATCCAAGTTAGCTCATGACAATGCTGTGGTTATTTAATTTCACATTGACTGTTGTGTCATTAAGGACAAGGCTACGAGCAAAATACTGCTGAAAGGGAGCTTGACAGAGGATTATACCACCTACGAGGGACTGAAGTACTGAAAGACAACACAAAAAGAAGAGGGAATGCTCTATATAAAAATAACAACCCGACTGCCCTAGTTTTATCAGGAATTAGGATAAATTTGGTTGAGTCAAGAGCTGTCTGACATAGGAGATTAGGACATCCGTTAATTAAAATACTAGATTATATCATTAGAGAATGTAATTTACCAGTAAAATCTAATGAAGGAAATGAATTTTGTGATTCATGCCAATTAGGAAAAGTAAGTGCCTTACCATTTCCAAACTCTCAATCTCGAGCATCTAACAAGTTTGACTTAATACATACAGATATATGGGGACCAACCCCTTTTGAATCTACTGATGGATACCGATACTTCATACTATTCTTGGATGATCATAGTCGATATGTGTGGATATACCCTATGAAACAGAAAAGTGAGACATTGGCAACGTTCAATCACTTAACTCAATTAATCCAAACTCAATTCAAATATGGGATCAAAATGCTTCAATCAGATAATGGTAAAAGTATGATAGAATACATCACCTCTGTGAGTCTAAAGGCATCTTAATCAGAAACTCATGCCCCTATATCTCTGCACAAAATGGCAGAGCTGAGCGCAAGCATCGACATATCGTCGAAATCGGATTCACACTACTTGCACAGGCATCTATGCCTCTGTCCTTTTAGTGGGAGGCATTCTCAACAGCAGCTTGTCTCATAAAGGGAATGCCTACCACAGTGCTACAAGGTAAATCACCCATCATTGTACTGTTTGGCTCTAACCTTGATTTTCTCAATCTTAGGATATTCGGATGTGCTTTCTTCCCTTACCTAAGGCCATAACACAGTAAAAAATTCCAACTACACTCGGAGAAATGTGTGTATATTGGTCCCAGCTCACATCACAAGGGGTACAGATGCCTCAATCCATCAGACCGAATTCACACCAGCAGACATATGAAATTTAATGAGAATGACTTCCCCTTTGCATCCCCATTGTGCATCACGATCGCCTAGACGACAGATAAAACGATCGCTAAACCTCCATCGTTTAGCACGATCGCCCAGACGACAGGCCAAAAGAAAGACAATACGATTGCTGAGTTCTCATCGCTTAGAACGATCACCCAAACGACAGACAACACGATCGTTCAACTACCGTTATTTAGAACGATCGCCCAGACGACAGACAACAATCGTTCAGCCTCCATCATTTAGAACGATCGCGCAGGCGATAGGCAATGTGATCGTTCAGGGCCCATCGTCTAGAACGATCGCCCAGACGAAAGACAACGCGATCGCTCAGTCTCCATCGTATAGAATGATTGCTCAGGTAAAAAACACGACGATCGTAGAGAGTCTATCAACTAGACAAATCGGTGAAAACTCATCGCATAGAACGATCACCACAGCGAAGAACCCCACGATCGCTGACATTCCATCGTCCAACACGATCATTTAGGCAATAACCCCTCCCATAGCTGAGTCCTTAATCCCGAGCCTTCAACCCATACTCAATAACCTGCTCAGTAACAATCATTCCTACAAGTAAATCCAACACCACCATATGCTCCCGATTATGCTTCAAACACCACAAACCAAACTTCCTCACCAGGCATCCCACCAAAGCCCAAATATCTCCCTAACGATAAGCCCCACCCATCCCTCACCGGTGCCCCTGACTCAAACCATCCCAGTCCGGCATGACAGTCCCACTATACCACATATATAACATCCTACTGATAATTCAACCTCTACCACCCTGCCAACGCCTACCATCTCCTCCCACTCCTCACCTGTTCCCACTCACCCTAGGGTAATAAGAGCCAAAGCTGGCATATTTAAACCCAAAGCCTGGATAATAATCAAAATCACTGATTGGTCTCAAACAGAGCCCATAAGAATCACAACTACACTTGCAACTCCTCAATGGAAGAAGGCAATGGATGAGGAATACTCGGCTTTCATGAAGAACACGACATGGACACTGGTTCCCCCATCTCTGTTACATAATATAGTTGGAAACAAGTGGATATTTCGACTCAAGAGGAACATGGATGGCTCGATACAGAGATACAAGGCCCGACTAGTTACGAAGGGCTTTCATCAACATCATGAAGTAGACTTCTTTGAGACATTCAGCCCAGTCGTGAAGTCTTCCACAATCCGAGTAGTCATCAGTGTTACTGTGTCACACGACTGGACTCTCAGGCAACTTGACTTCAACAATGCACTCTTAAATAGAAAACTCGTCAAGGTATGTGTTAACCACCCGAGTATGTCAACTCCCAATACTCGAACCATGTCTACAAACTAGAAAAAGCTATCTATGGCTGAAACAAGCACCACGAGCCTGGAATACAACCCTCAGCTCCGTCTTAACAAAATAGGGATTTTATCAGTCACGATTGGATACATCCTTATTCATCTACCACACGATGGGCTCTATAATATTCCTACTTGTCTATGTCGACGATTTCATTATCACAGGTAACAACTCTCAGTTAACAGAGCAACTCATAAAAACTCTTGATATTCAGTTTGCACTCAAGGACTTAGGCCAGCTTCAATATTTTTTGGGAATACAAGTTCACTATATAGACTCTGGCCTACTGATCAACCAATCAAAGTATGTGGATGACCTATTGCATAAACTACAAATAACTGATGTGAAACCAATGCCCTCACCAAGCGTGCAAGGGAAGAAACTATCAAAGATTGATGGACAAACCCTCTCTGAACCTTACATATATCGCAACACCATCGGTGCTCTTCAGTACTTAACTCACACACGGCCGGACATCATCTATGTTGTCAACCAACTGAGTCAATTTCTTCAAACTCCAACTGATGTACATTGGCAGGCAGCTAAGAGAGTCATTCGCTACATCAGGGGCACAAAACATTATGGCCTTTACTTCCAACCAAGCTCGAACCTACATGTCTCTACCTACTCTGATGCTAATTGGGCATCCAATCGGATGACAAAAAATCAGTGGTTGCCTACTGTAACTTTGTAGGAAACAACATTGTATCATGGTCCTTGAGGAAGCAAATGGTGGTTGCACGGTAGAGTATAAAATCTGAATACAGGGCACTAGCTCATGCTACATCCGAAGTCCTCTGGCTTCAACAACTACTGGTGAGATGGGATTACAATAAAGAACTCGACCAACCATATGGTGCGATAATCTAGGGGTAGGTGCCTTAGCTGTCAACCCGGTGTTTCACTCTAGAACCAAGCATGTAGAAATTGATCTTCACTTTGTCTGGGACCATGTTCTAAAAGGTGACATCACCATTCGATATGTACCTTCAGCAGACTAACTAGCTGATTGCCTCACCAAACCACTCAACAATTCCCACTTCTATACATTACGGTTCAAACTGGGAGTACTTGAAGTACCCTCCAGTTTGAGGGGGATGTTAGAGAAGAAAATAAAAATAAAAAAGGAAGAGGAAAGGTGGAAGAAAATAGAAATGAGTCACTACCATTCTGTTGAGAATTTGTTTTCTCTCCACCAATCAAACCAAGCCAAGTGTGATATTCTTTATTCTCTTTGTATTATTATGTAACCATATTGTAGGACAATGAGTGTATAAAAGTAAATAGGGTTGTAGCTACTATTATTGATTGAATACAAAGGAAAAAAGAAGGAAGTCGAAAAGGCTCTCTAAAAAAAAACCAAAACCTCTTGATCTTCAACTATCCCCCAACTCCTTAATAGTTTTTTTTTTTAAAAAAAAAAAAAAAAAACTCTTCAAAGCTTTATATAATTCTAGGCAGAATCACTTTACATTCTCATTTTCTTTTACATATTTAATTTTAATTATGCTTACTTTTTCCTACACTGCAATTTTCTTTTTTATTGAAGTGGTTACATGACAAAGTGGTGTGTCATGTATGAATTTAAGATTCAAAGACTATATGATAGAACGTGGAATCCAATCTCAACTCTCAGTACCAGGTACCCCTCAATAAAACGGTCTATCAGAAAGGAAAAATAAAACCTTATTAGACGTGGTATGTTCTATGATGAGCTATGCTCAATTGCCTAGCTCGTTTTGGGGGTATGCAATAGAAACTGCAGTCCATATCTTGAACAACGTTCCATTGAAGAGTGTTTCCGAAATACCTTTCGAGTTATGGAGGGGATGTAAACCTAATCTGCGCTACTTTAGGATTTGGAGTTATCCAACACATGTGCTAGTGACAAATCCTAAGAAATTGGAACTTCAGATAAGATTATGCCAATTTGTTGGTTACCCTAAGGAAACGAAAGGTGGTCTATTCTCCGATCCACAAGAAAACAAATTGTTTGTATCGAAAAATGTTACATTCTTGGAAGAAGATCACATGATAGATCATAAACTAAGAAGTAAATTAGTATTAAATGAAGCTACTGAAGAATCAACAAGAGGTGTTGATGATGATGTTGGTTTTTCATCAAAAGTTAATGAAGGGACTAGCATTTCAAGTCAGTCTCGTCCTTCTCAATCGTTGAGAGTGCCTCGACGTAGTGGGAGGATTATAGCACAACTTGAACGTTACTTGGGTTTAACTGAAACTCAGGTCGTCATACCAGATGATGGCGTTGAGAATCCATTGTCTTATAGGCAGACAATGAATGATGTAGACAAGGATCAATGGGTCAAAACCATGGACCTTGAAATGGAGTACATGTACTTCAATTCAGTATGGGATTTTATAAAACCACTTGAAGAGGTTAAACCCATAACATGTAAATGGATCTATAAAAGAAAGAGAGATGTAGCTGGGAAAGTACAGACCTTCAAAGCTAGACTCATAGCAAAGGGTTATACCCAAAGGGAAGGGGTTGACTATGAGGAAACTTTTTTCCCTGTTGATATGCTTAAGTCTATAAAAATTCTCTTATCCATAGCTACATATTATGACTATGAAATATGGCTAATGGATGTCAAGATAGCCTTTCTGAATGGCAATCTTGAAACAAATATCTTTATGTCTCAGCTCGAGGGGTTCATAGTCCAAGATTAGGAGCAAAAATTTCGTAAACTGAATCGATCCATTTATGGGTTGAAATAGACATCTATATCTTGGAATATTAGGTTTGATACTGCGATCAAATATTTTGGTTTTAACCAAAACGTTATTGAGCCTTGTGTGTATAAGAAGATAATCAATGATAAAGTAGCTTTCTTAGAATTTTATATGGATGATATCCTACTCATTGGAAATTATGTATGATACCTTATTGATTTAAAAAGTGGCTAACAGCCCAATTTCAAATGAAAGATTTGGAAGAGGCACAGTATGTTCTTGGGATCTAAATCATTAAGGATCGTAAGAACAAAAAGCTAACTATGTCTCAAGCAACTTATATCGATAAGGTGTTGATTCGATATTCGATGCTGAACTCGAAGAAAGGTTCATTGCCTTTCAGGCATGGAATTCACTTGTCTAAGCAACAATGTCCTAAGACATCTTAAAAAGTTGAGGACATGAGACGTATTCCTTATGCCTCAGTTGTGGGTAGCTTAATGTATGTTATGCTCTGCACTAGGCCTGACATTTGTTATGTAGTGGGAATTGTCAGTAGGTACCAGTCCAATCCAATGTTAGACCACTAGATTGCGGTTAAGAATATTTTTAAGTATCTTAGGAGAATGAGGGACTATATGCTCATGTGTGGAGCTAAGAATTTGATTCTTACGGGATACACAGGCTTTGATTTCCAAACTGACCAGGATTCTAGGAAGTCCACATCAAGATCAGTGTTCACCCTGAACGGGGGAGCTGTAGTATGGCGTAGCATCGAGCAATGATGCATTGCAGACTCACCATGGAGGTTGAGTATGTAGTTGCTTGTAAAGCAACAAATGAGGCAGGTTGGCTAAGGAAGTTCCTAAGTGATTTGGAAGTTGTTCCAAACATGAACTTGCCGATCACCTTATATTGTGACAATAGTGGGGCTGTGGCCAACTCGAAAGAGCCTCGTAGCTATAAACGAAGAAAGTACATAGAGAGGAAGTATCACCTGATACAAAAGATTGTGCAACGAGGAGATGTGATCGTCACAAAGATCGCTTTTGAGCACATCATTGCTGATCTATTTACAAAGGCTTTCTCGGCTAAAGTGTTCAAAAGTCATCTAGAGAATCTAGGTTTACGAGATACGTACATTGTGTAATCTAGAGCAAGTGGAAGATGTGTAATGGGTATGAGATGCCCTAATTTATTGTATTTTACTTTTTATTTGTAACATTCCCGTTATTCCATGTAATGTACATCTCACTAACAAGAGTTTTAGTTCAAGTGGGAGCTTGTTGGGTTTTATGCCCTAAAACTCGTAGATAGTGAACGTAATTAAATGGTCGTCTTTAATAAATAGTTATTAATGTTTTTATCAATAAGTGTTATTGATATTTTATTTAATTTTATCTTATTAATCCTAAAATCCAATAAACTAACATCCTAGTTTGTCTTATAAGTCTTGAACTGTATGTGGAGTCATATAAGGATCAATGTTCAAGATACAACCTAAATGGTCTATAGTATAGGAATAAGGTTGGGTAGCTTATCTTGGTAACACTATGGATATGTCCCACTTTGTATTTAATACAAACACAGTGATCCAACGCATTCATGTAGAAGACACGCAAGTGGAGGTATCCTTTTCAATAAGTTTGCACAGGACCGGACCGCGAAATAGTAATCACTAGATGTAACGCTGTTGACTAGTTAGGTTTCTATTTCAATAGAATGACCTAAGCAACTTAGTCTTACTCTTGAGCATATTATGAACTTCTGTTCACGAGGGATTGCCCTTTTATTTGTATAGGTGAGAGTGACCAGTTCGCCGACTCAATATGCCTACTATTTTAGGGATAAGACCGAGTGGGTAGCTATGAACATAATCATACCAGATGGATTTCACTCCTTCTCGACTTCAGGGTAGATGTAAGTGGTGTCTCCGGGACTTGAACAAAGGGTCCTACCCTCACACTGGCCCGAAAGGGATTTCTATTTAATGTTTGGATCATAAAAATGTTGTTCATTAGAGGAGCACTAGTACTTAAGGATGTAGAGGTAACCTAGGGATAAAATGGTAATTTAACCCAACTAGTGTTATGGACACTCGTGAAGGACTAACTTGCTGTTATTGGTTTATATCCGTGGACACAGAAACATATCTATAGTGAGAAGAGTGCAGTTGTGGGTATTCAGTGGAATGTACCCACAATTAACGAATATTGATTAATTTGGTTAATGTGTTTAGCCAATTAATTTCACATCATTGGAGCTTCTGATCTGCAGATCCATTAGGTCCCCTTCTTAGCTTGTAAAGGGTATTGAGATAATTTGTCATTAAATTGAATTTGAAATGTTCAAATTCGGAATTGGGAATTATGTTTACATTTTAATATAAAATTTAATTTTAGACTTTATTATTAATTTCGGATAGATTCAAAATTAATAAATGAGAGAAGGAATTATTGGAAAGGAGTTCAAATATTAATTTAATATGAATAATATTCATATTAAAAGTTATAGGTTAAAAATAATGTATATTGGATGCGCATTAAAACTATAGGTTAAATGAGAGAAATGTTTTTTAATATGATTCAAATGGAAAATTAAATTAAATATGTGATATTTAATTGGATGATTAATTAATTGAAGAATTAATTAATTAATAAACTAAATTAATTAAATCAAAACTATAGGTTAAAATTAATGTACATTAGACACACATTAAGACTATAGGTTGAAATTAATGTACATTAGACACACATTAAAACTATAGATTATGTGAGAGAAAATTATTTAAATATGATTTAAATGGTCATTTAACTAAATATGATTTAATTAATTAATTTAATTTAGTTTTAATTTGTAAACAAATTAACCCCATTTTAGGGAAGTTACCACGAAATTGGGTTTTCATCCCTTCATATAGAACTTTTCTTTATGAAAAAAAATAGAAATAACAAAAATGAAAATAAAGATTTAAAAAAATCAATGAATCTCAATATAAATTATAAAATCAACATTTTAAATCAATTAAATAAGTATAGTGTTTTACCTTTCTTTTTTGTTAAATAACTTAGGAATGACCCTCTATATTACAATTTAAATATAACATATTACCTTTCTATAAAGTAAGATAAAATTGTAAGAACTATATATAATAATAATTATTATTTTTTTACAAATTAGAAAATTTTGCAAAATCGTACCCACCCCTATAAATTAAATAGAATAGTTACACACCTAGCCTTTTATACAAGCTTAAATAATTTATTAAAAAAAAAAAAAAGTCTGTCTTCGTAACTTAAATAATCGAAAATTGACAGATTTCAGTATATATTGGTTATGAATTTTAATTTTTTCCATCCATCTATATATATATATCTTTCCTTACTTTTTAAATTTTATGTAATCAAATTTAATATAAACAAAATGAAATAAGAATATATATTTTACCCTATAATTTATGTTACAGAGATTTTAATCTTATTCATGGTAAATTAACCTAAGCCAAAATATACACAATTATATCCATGTTTCCTTTCACTGTTTTTTTCAAATAATATCAAATCTTATTATTTTAAATGAATAAAGAAATATATTGCATTCAACATTAAAATTTTACATTAAAAATTTATATCTAAAAAATTTAAATCACGTACATCACACGTGTTTGATCACGAGTTAAATTAAAAAAAAAAAAAAAAAAGCGAAAAGGGGGATAAGTTACGGAAAGATATTTAATTTAACTATTTATAGAGAAAATTTAGATTTTAAATCAGTAACGATAAAGAACCAAATATTAGAGATAATCAAATTTTGAACCAATTAAAATGATGTAAACTATAAACTAATTAGAATATATTAGTGATAACCAACTTTTAAACCAATTAAATTTATGCAAATTATACACTATTTAAAATTAAAACCTTTTTTTATCCATGTGAATGATTAGTTTTGTTTTTTAATGATAAAGTTTGGATCTTCAATAAAACATTAGAATCAAATATTAGAAACAACCAAATTTTAAGCGAATAGAAATTCATGTGAATTGTAAACTATTAGAATTCAAATATTAGAGTAACCAAATTTTAAACCAAATTAGATTACGTGAATTATAAACTATTTAATATGAAAATTTTTAATGATTTAAATATCAAATTACATCATATAACCCTATAATCAAAGAGCAAAAAGGAAAATCAAATGTTTCTCCCCATAGCCCATTTTAGATAGTATAGATTAGTACGATCTAGCTACATGTTAACTAACTCAAGTGTCATGTACATAGCCTTGGATTTGGCTTTATTGGATTTAATTATGCAAATTAAAACACAAAATACAATAAAGGATCAAATTCATTGAAGTAGAAACATTACAAGTATTTATAGTTAATAGCAAAGAACTAACAACTAACACAATTAAACTTGCACTAACTTTCAACAAGAGTCTATAAATATGTCATTTTTTTTATCAGTTATATATATACACAAAAAAAACACAAAGAATTTGTTTGTTCAATTCTTTTTTCTTTTCTATGAAAGTAATATACCATAGTGTTCGTTGAGTCTTGTGGTTGAAGTGTGAGACAATAGTTCAGGATAATCTTGAAACCGTAAAAGAAACAAAATAGTCTTAAAGAAAAATAATGTGAATTCGTTGAGTTTGAATTAATTGATTTTGTTATTTCCTTATTCTCTTATAATAATTTACTCTATCTTATAATAATTTACTCTAACACAGTCAAATGAGATTTTTTTCCCCATAGATTATTCATTTCAGTGAAAGGAAACCATAATTCAAAACATCCCAAACATTTCATTATTTATAATATAAACCGAATTCTATTGAATTCTTTAACATTTTATTATTTATTTAATAGTAGAATTGTATTGAATTCTTTAGAGATATTGGTATACAAATAAGAAAGAAATACACATAAATTTTCCTTCACTTCCATGGCTTGTCTCCACATTTGTAAGGTGGACAGTATTCAACAGTAATATCTTTGATTTGAATTCCAATGTCATAAATTTCTCCATTTCTCCAAGAAGTAGGAATAACATAATTTGCATAAATCCATTTCTTATTGTATCCTGAAGTTATCATCATTGATATTTGTAATGCTTCTTTTGGTACGTCATTGCTATCCCGAATAGCACCTTGGTGCTTTTTCATAGGACTCCGTTTTGGAAAACGAACCTATTAAATAATTCAATGCACAAATAACAACAATATTTAGTATTTTAGTTTAAAAATCGATTTTTGATGAATCATTACGATTAATTATTGAGGAAGGTTTTACAATTTTGAAGTGACTTGATCTATATTAACTGCATGTATATCAGTTTGGCCACCTTGATATAAGAATTTGATAGCCAAATAGTATGGTTTGCTACTCTATTCTACAATTTGCACCATCAAATTTTTGTTTTTGTATTCACATGGTATCCTGCCAAAAAGACAAGAAAAAAAAAGATTAGTTGACTAATTTTGAACTAACTTAGGCTCAATAAATAAAAAGTGCAAAAGTTATATATGAGATATATTTACCTCTTGTATTCGACATCCAGAATATCCATTTTCAAAAGTTCTTCAGCCTTGCCCTTTAAAGACATGCTAGAGAAAGCTTTTCTACGCATAAAAAATTCTGTTTTGTTTTCCTAATTTTGATCGGACATAACTACTTTAGTCTCCATTGTATTGCATAATCTCTTGTTCTTGTACCTTACCTACGTATTTATATTATAACCTTTACATTAATAGTTACAACTGTTAAAGTTAAACAATATAAAAGATTAAATTGAATTAATAAGAATTTTTAAACTTATGAAGCATAGAAGGAGAAAATGGAGAGAAAACAAACAACCCCTTATAGATAGTATATCTCGACATCCCATCACTACATCCATTGTACTTGAATGTTTTAACTAAGTAAAATACTACTTACTTTACCAAGCGTTTGTAGTCCAACGGTTAGGATAATTGCCTTCCAAGCAATAGACCCGGGTTCGACTCCCGGCAAACGCATAAATCCACAATTTTTTCCTTCTTAGTTCTTATTCTGACTTTTTCTCCTTGTTTCTTTCTTTTTTTTTTTTTTTGAAAAATTGCATCAAATAGCATTTTTAAAATATATCTTAGCATCCATATCATCATTTTTTTAATTGCAAATATGGTAAATATATATAAATAAAATATTTAGATTTTATTTGCTGTGGAATTTTTTTCTTTATTCTAAAATTATCCTCACAAGGTATATTTCCCAAATGTTCATAGTGTGAATTGTCTCTTCCCGCGTTTTCCTTCTCCTTTAGCATCTAAGTTTTGCAACCAGTCGTAAGAATTGCAGTCAATTCCTCTCATGTTTTGCATTCAACCTTCTCTCGTGTTTTCGAGCTTCTCAGGTTTTGATTTCTACTTTCTCAATCAATTTGTGGATTTCTTTTTTTCGAAATCAAAGCTGAGAAATTCGAATTTGTAGATGGTTGTTACAAAAACCAACACTAGAAATCATGCTCAATTGGTTCTGATTATATTTTGATTTCGAATTTGCCAAGTTTGTTTTGAATTTCTCAGGTTTCAATTATGTTCTTATTTTGAATATGTTAGATTTTGTTTTCTAATTTCTCAGTCAATTTGTGGAGTTTTTTTTTATAGAACAAACCTGGGATTTCAATTTTATGGATGGTTTGTTTTAAAAAACAAACCTGGTATTTTTAGAATTTGTGAAGGGTTTGTTTTCATATATCTCATTATCGATCTCGACTCTCTTATTTTAGTATCAAATCTCTTAGTAAATTTGGAATAGAGAAGAATTTCTCCGTTAGTGGAGGGTTTGCTTTCAAATTTCTTAATTTCTACATTCTTTGTTTGTGATTTTTTTTCACAAATAGAGAAGAATGATACTGTATTTTACTCTAACATTGCTATCTGATTTATATTTCATAATACGTAGTTTGTGTTTTTTATCTGATTGACATCTGATTTCTACTTAGTATTTAGTAGTTAGTGATTTCTATTTGATTGTCATGTGACAGCCATCTTTTGTATTATTTACTAATATATCAATGTAAGTTATATCATTGTGTTTGTTATCTGATTTCTATTTGATTTCCATGTGATTACTTTCTAATGGCAATCAGATTACGATATTGAGTTATATATTTATTTTATTTTATTTTATATTTTTGCAGCATTATGTAGTTATGGTTAACTTTCAATAGTCGTTTTCCATATTGATGATCGACAATGCTATGTAGGTTACAAAACCATCGATGTTTTAGTTGAGGAAGCAATGTTGTTTTATTCTGTTGTTAACTTCATATAGAAGGAACTTCAGCTTCATTCATCTATTGAGCTCTCAGTTTTATTGAACTTAGGTAGTATTGGGGTTCAACATATTGTTAAGATTCTTGAAGATAATGATGTATGTTGGTTTCTGACTGTGGTTAAGGATGAGTTTACGAAATATCCTTTAGTTGCTCATGTTGTGAATATGCTTTTAGAGGTTTCAGTTGCTTCTCCTTATTCTATAAGTGAATTAAAAATTCTTAGAGATTTTCATATCAACAATATGTCATCTGCATTGTCAATGAAGAAGAATGACGTGTATGCTAGTAAGCAAATTTTGTTGAAGTCATTTCAGTTCATAACTGTTAGAATAATTTTGGTTGTGAAATGTACAAATCAAAAGACGGTGGTTCAATAACAATGCTTGTATTTCGTATCTTCTTTGGAGATTTGTGTTTTTTCGCCATTTCCAAATCAACAGCCTTAAGTGTGAGTTTTATTTTTCTTCTTGGTCGTTCATATTCTACTTTAGGCTTATCTTATGAAGACTTTCTTGTCTGTGTTCTATTCTGAATAACTTAAAACAAATAGAGAATGAATTAGAAGCAAATAAAAGATATTAATAAGGTAATTGAAAAGCAATTACATGGAAAGCAAAGAGCAACCGTTTTCTTTTCTTTGTCATGTTTTTTCTTTGTCCTTATATCTTCATTTTCTTCTCTGGATTTATATTCTTCAACCTTTTATCAAAACACACATTTCCATGTATATTAATCAAAGTTTATCAAATGGCTCCTTAGTATGAAAAGAATGTTCTTACCTGTTTTTTTCATTTGTCATTCTTTTTCTATGTCCTTATCTCTCTCTTGTTCTTCTCTTTCTTCTTCTTCTTCAATATATTTGACATGCTATTATATATATATATAATCAGAAAACTGAGATTTCTTAGTATTCACAATCAGATGGATTTCCAGAAGGTAATCAGATGGAAATCTAATGGAAATCAAATATAAAAAACTGCTAGCTATCTACCAAAAAATAGAGATGTAGTCGAATGAAAATCAAAATACAAGAAGATAGAAATCATATCATAAAAGTTTTTTAATGTCGGTTGTCTTTAATGTCGATTTTAAACCGACATTGAAGATGGTGTACAATGTTGGTTTAAAACCGACATTAAAGACAACCGACATTAAAGACCTTTTATAATACGATCTTCAATGTCGGTTCTCAACCGACGTTAAAGCCTTTTAATGTCAGTTTTAAACCGACATTAAAGCCTAGAATTCTTGTAGTGAGCGTTTTTTAAAAACTATCAAATGTGATATTTGTTGTAGTGATGCTTGATCAATATTTGATTGAATCTTGTTTTCTTTATTTTATGGTTACAAAACTACTAACAATTGTCCAATCCCTAAATAAAATTAAGATAGTTTCTAGCTGATAGCTAGTAGATATTTGGTACATTTTGTTTTTAAATACAAAAAAAAAAAATAGAGATTTAATAAGGAGTATACTTATCCTTTGTTTTCTTTAAGATTTTAATATTATATTAATGTAGCAATAGAATTCTATCATACAAATAAAAGAATAAATATAACTTCATTTCCTTTGCCCTCGATCGAGAGGTTAGATATTCAAAATTCTTAAATATGCTTATAAAATCAACCTCAATAAAAAAAAAAAAAAAAAAAATTACCCAACTCATAAATTTAACTTTCCCTTCATCTCCATGGCTTGACATCACAATTTTTAGGTGGGCAATTTTCCATAATAATATCCTTGATTTGAATTCCAGTATCATAAATGTTTCCACTTTTCCAATCTTCCGGAAATGCATAATTTGTTGAAATCCATTTCTCTTATAATACTTTACTCTAACGCTGTCAAATGAGATTTTTTTCCATAGATTATTCATTTCAACGAAAGGAAATCATAATTCAAAACATCCCAAATATTTCATTATTTATGATATAAACCGAATTCTATTGAATTCTTTAACATTTCATTATTGTTTTAATAGTAGAATTCTATTGAATTCTTAAGAGACACTGGTATACAAATACGAAAGAAATACACATAAATTTGGTGAAGTTCCTTCACTTCCATGGCTCGTCTCCACATTTGTAAGGTGGACAATATTCAGCAGCAATATCTTTGATTTGAATTCCAGTGTCATAAATTTCTCCATTTCTCCAAGAAGCAGGAATAACATAATTTGCATAAATCCATCTCTTATTATATCCTGAAGTTATCATCATTGATATTTGTAATGCTCCTCTTGGTACGTCATTGCTATCCCAAATAGCACCTTGATGCTTTTTCATAGGGCTCCATTTTGGAAAACGAACCTATTAAATAATTCAATGCACAAATAACAACAATATTTAGTATTTTAATTAAAAAAATCGATTATTGGTGAATCATTACAATTAGTTATTGAGGAAGGTTGTACAGTTTCAAAGTGACCTGAGCTATATTAACTGCATGTATATCAGTTTGGCCACCTTGATATAAGAATTTGATAGCCAAATAGTATGGTTTGTTGCTCCATTCTACAATTTGCACCATCAAATTTTTGTTCTTGTATTCACATGGTATCCTGCCAAAAGGAAAAAAAAAAAAAAAAAGATTAGTTGACTAATTTTGAACTAACTTAGGCTCAACAAATAAAAAGTGCAAAAGTTATACATGAGATATATCTACCTCTTGTATTCGATATCCAGAATATCCATTTTCAAAAGTTCTTCAGCTTTGCCTTTAAAGCCATGCTAGAGAAAGCTTTTCTACCCATAAAGAATTCTGTTTTGTTTTCATAATTTTTGATCTGTCACAACTACTTTAGTCCCCATTGTGTTGCACAATCTGTTGTTCTTACATCTTACCTACATATTATATTATGATATTTTCATTAATAGTTACAACCGTTAAAGTTAAACAATGTAAAAGATTAAATTGTATTAATTTAGAATTTTTAAACTAATGGAGCATAGAAGGAGAAAATGGAGAGAAAACGAAGAAGAAGAAGTAATATAAATATATATATATATATATATATATATATACCTGATAGCATGCACCACATCCAACTCCTTTTTTATAAAGGGATGGCCCAGCAGCTGTATAGTATCCTTTGGAGATATCAAACTCCAAGTTTCCATATCCACATGTCCCTCCATCTATTATATCATCATACCACTTCTCCAATCAATTTCAATTTTCTTTTTACCAACTTTCTATTCTTAAAAAGATGTATCTTTCTATAAATTTATTCAAATTTTTAATTAAATAATGCAAAACAAATATTCAAAGTGAAACTTAAATCTTTACATGAGGTAGGTCTATCGTCGTAATAATGAGTAGCCTTAGATTGATAAATACAACGATCACAAGCACTAACTGAAGAAACAAGAAAGAAGAATAATAAACTAAGAAACCAAACCATTTTATGAAGATATATATTGATATCTATATGATTTATGTAAAAGAATGAAGGAAGATGAGGTATATATAGTTGCTTCATAGATTTTTTTGTTAAAAAAAATAAATGTTTGAATTTGAATAATTATCAACAATGTTACTTCCAAGAAGGCAAATTGTATTTGATCAATTGATGTTATTTGTAGTTGGAATTATTTGAATTGTTGACTTTAATGCATGGCCTTAGAAAAATAGACAAAAGTTAATGGTTTGCATTTGAATAAAATGATGTAATAAATTAAATTCTTGAATCTAGGATAACCATGCTATCCAAGCTATAAATTATTGTAAGATTATTTCTCTTTGATCATGTTGGGATTCATGAATCAATTAAATTAATATTTGAATCCATGTGAAGTGTTGAAAAATAGAATGAAAAGGTTTAAATTTATATATTAACCTATAATAGATTAACTTGTGGGTCTATTGGTATTTGGAAACAAGGTATAGAATAATAATGAATATAAAGATATATACAAATCAAAATGATCTAATACTATATTATATACAATTATTTAAATGGAAAAGCTTTCTTTTCTTTCTATTGTTCATGCCCATTGTATATATAAAGAGCAATCCATGGGTTAGCATATTATAGTAATATTGGTGTATGGGTTTTTAAAAATTCATGAACATGCACAATGGTTTTGAAGATCCTACTAAACTATTAATTATTCAGATATTATATCCAAATTTGTCAAATTCTTCAAAAAAAACCCTTTTAAAGGGTTAGAATACTAAATAATTATCCTACTATATCTAATTAGCAGATCAACTAATTTCATTAAATATCAACTTTGTTAAGTTAATATATTATTAGGATATAATGTTAAATATATTTTCATATGTTGACTTTAAATTTGAAATAAACAATAATATATAGGTAAAATACCAACATATATTCATTGGTATAAGAAATCTCAATGAACCTAATCACTTTAAATCTATATCAAATAGATTTAACTCTAGGATCATTCATGTTAAATTGTCATGAATAAATAACATACCGGATTCCATTGTGATTAATGATAGCTTTAAGATGGCTATTGTCTTCCTCAATCAACACTCCGAATACCCTTAGTGGGATCTCCCTCTAGATGAGATTCAAGAAAGACTGAGTGTTTATTGTTTTGGTATATCGGGGACCATAGCCCTAAGGTCTCTTTATATACTAGTTCAATTAGGGTTCTCATTAATTCCTAATTAACTAGGAATGAGTTTCTACTCATTAAGTCCATACTCAATTAGGAATCTACGAACTTAATTAATTAGATCACATAATAGGCCAATCTAATAAAATAACCCAATGTGATAAATCATTAATCCACATACATAGCTCATACTTTAATTAAACATATTATTATTTAAATATGTCTAACATTCTCCCACTTAGGCTATGTCTATGTATCTGGTATAATTAAATCACATAAACCTTAAGCGTGCATAAATAGGTTATTTTAATAATAGAATTCTCCTTTAGTTCAATCTGGTCCATCTCTTGTATTAGTATGGAATCAAGGCAACTTTCATCACTACCCTTGTAACTAAACGTTCCATGATCACCAATTCCAATACATTCAATGACATAGATCAAGTAGGGATGGATAGCATGGAAACTACATGCAAAGTGATCTAGATCATGCCTGTTTCCAACTAGTCCAAATTCCTTAGTGAGATCATTCTTAAAAAACTTTATGCTAAATTGCATGCATAATAAACGAGTTCAGATAATAAAACATAAACCATAAACTTTATTCTATATAGAAAATAAACAAAATAAGGTCAAAGAGCATCCTCGATAACAAACTCCCACTAAACTATGGAATAAAAAAAGTGACTAATACCTATGTGAGCAACATACTCATGAAAAACTTTAAGTGACAAATCTTTAGTCAATGGATTTGCTACCATAGAGTTTGTTCCAATATGTTCTATCGAAATTTGACCATTATGAACTCTTTCTTTAACAACTAGAAACTTCACGTCTACATGCTTTGACTTTGTATTGCTTCTATTGTTGTTGGAATACATCATTGCCGACTTATTGTCACAAAATATTTTTAGTGGTATTTCTATGTCAACTACTATCCACAGCCCAGTGACAAAATTTCACAACCATATTCCATGATTGGATGCCTCATAACATTGTATAAACTCCGCAACCATGATAGAAGAATCCATAAGTGTTTGTTTTAACACATTTCCAGGATACAACTCCTCCAGCCAACATGAAGATTAGCCTGAAGTAGATCGTAATGTGTCTTGACATCCAACATAATCAAAATCAGAATACCCAATGATCTCCAAAACTTCTGATCTCCGATAAGTGAGCATATAATCTTTTGTTCTCTGTAAATACCTCATAACCCATTTGGCTGCTTTCCAATGATCCATCCTCGGGTTACTCAAATATCTGCCTAACACTCCAACTCTGAACGCAATATTTGGACGCATGCATACTTAAGCATACATTAGACTTCAAATAGCCAATGCATAAGGAACCTTTTGCATCTCCCTGGTCCCGAGTGTGGTTTTGGGGTATTGATGTAAATGAAATTTATCACCTTTAGCTTTCGGGGTATCTCCCAATGCACAATCTTTCATGCCAAATTTACTCAAAATCTTTTCAATGTAGTTCTTTTGTAACAATCTCAAAATACCTTGAGAATGATCTCGCAGTATTTCAATTCCTAATACAAAAGAAGCATCACCAAGATCCTTCATCTCAAAATTCTTTTTGAGAAATCTCTTAGTGTCATATAATAAACCTACATCATTACTTGCCATGAGTATGTCATCGACATATAACACCAGAAAGATTGATTTACTCCCACTGAACTTGTGGTATACACAATCTTCCACTATATTCACCTTAAAATCAAAGGAGGTTATCACTTCATGGAATTTATGATACCATTGGCGAGAAGCCTTCTTGAGACCGTAGATAGATTTCTTCAATTTGCACACCACAGACTTTGAACTCCTAGACACAAAGTTTTCTAGTTATACCATATAAATCGTCTCGTCAATATTCCCTTTGAGAAACACAATTTTTACATCCATTTGGTGTAGCTCTAAATCAAAGTAAGCTACCAATGCCATGATTACCCTAAAAGAGTCTTTCGATGAAACCGGAGAGAAAATCTCTTTGTAATCAATGTCTTTCTTTTGAGTAAAACCCTTTACAACAAGACAAGCTTTATATATTTTGATATTGCCATGTGAATCCCTTTTGGTTTTAAATATCCATTTACAACATATGGGTTTCACTCCTGATGGCAGTTCGATAAGTTCACAAACGTTATTGTCTTTCATGGATTTTATTTCCTCTTCCATAGCACTTATCCACTTTCGAGAGTTAGAATTTTGTAAAGCTTGTTGGAAGCTGATTGGATCATCTTCCCTTATGCCTATATCATCCTAATGTTCTTGAAGAAACATAATATAATCATTTGGAATTACACTTCTTCTCTCTCTGGTAGATCTTTTTAGTATCACTTCCTGAGGTTGTTGAGTTTGAACTTCATGTTCAATAACGGGAACTTCAATTTTGTCTTGTTGTATAATTAGTTCAATAGTAAAGTCAGGAATTGAAGCCTGAATATCATTTATAACCACATGAGGAAAAGAAACTAATTCCTCTTCAAAGACAACTTTCCTTATGTTATCTTCCCCCCCAAACTCAACATCCTCAAGAGATCTTACAGTTCCCATTTCAAAAAAGGATAAAGAGGTAGGATTATCAAATTCAAAACCCTGTCTCTTATACACATCTAGATGTGTATAAGAGACAGCACACACACACCAAACTCAACATCCTCAAGAAATCTAGCATGAAGCCTCGAGAGCAGTCAGAATACTCAACAAAATAACAGCTAATAGTTCTTGAGTTCAATTTTCTTTCATTAGGTCTGTAAGGGCTAGCTTTAGCTGGACAACACCAGATGTGAAGTTGCCTAATGCTATGCTTCTTTCTTGTCCATAGCTCATAAGGGGTTTTAGCTACTGCTTTACTAGGTACCCTATTAAGGATATATGCTGTAGTCTTTAGCGCCCCACCCCAAAGGGATTCTGGTAGAGAAGAATGACTAACCATATTTCTTACCATATCCTTAAGTGTTCTATTTCGCCTTTCCGTTACACCATTCATGCTAGATTTGTCCGACATAGTGTATTGCGGGTTGATTCCACATTCCTCTAGGTATTTGGCAAAAGGCCTTGGACGTTGTTCACCTGATCAATCATCTCTACTATAATATTCACCATCACGATCAGATTTGATAGCCTTAATTTTCTATCCAAATTGAAGTTCAACTTCAGTTTTGAAAGAGTTGAAAACGTCCAAGGATTGATACTTCTCATGAATTAGATATAGGTACCTATATCTTAAATAGTCATCTATAACGTAATAAAATATTTTTTGTCCATTCCAAGAGGCCATAGGGAATGGATCACAAATGTCTGTATGTATTAATTCTAAGACGTTTGAGCATTTTTTGACACCTACTTTTCGTATGTTTGTCTGTTTTCCCTCAATACATTCCACACAAACGTTGAAGTTACTTAAATCAAGGGAATCGAGAATTTCATTTGAAACAAGTATCTGAATTCTTTGTTTAGAGATGTGATCTAATTGCTTGTGCCATAACATAGTGGAATTCTTATTTAATTTACGCTTTGTACCACAAGAATTAGATAACAAGATCTTGTTAAATGAAGCAAAAGAATCAAGCATATATAGACTATCAATTAAAGAACCGGTACTAATAAGCTTAGAATCTTGGAAAAGACAAACTTTATTATTTCCAAAAGAACAAGAATTTGTCCAAACTAGAAATAGAAACTAAATTTCATCTAAATGACGGTGCAACAAAAGTCTCATTCAGATTCAAATAACAACTAGATTTTAAAAGTAATCTAAAATTCCCAATAGCTTCAATTGGAATTGCTTTGCCATCGCTCACGTAGATGAATCTTTCAGCATCACTTGGCGTTCGACTCCATAGGCAACTCTGCATTGATATACTTATGTGTGTAGTAGCACCAAAATCTACCCACCATGTATCTGTAGGAAGTTTACCCTTCTTTACACGCCACTTGACGTACTTGAGAGAGTCTTTCTTGAAGTGACCTTTCATTTTACAGGAAAAACAAGGATTTTCAGTAGCTTGTTTCTTGTTTTTATTCTGCTGAGATGTCCCCTCTGCAACATCTACAAATTTCCTTTTCTTCTTATCACAAGAGCTTGTTGCCAAATGAGCACTTTCTGTCCTTTCTCTCTTGATCTTATCTTCTTCTTGCACACATTGTGAGATAAGCTCATTAATACTCCATTTATCCTTATGAGTATTATAGCTTATCTTAAACTGAGTGAATTGTGAAGGAAGAGAGATAAGTACCAGATACACGAGTAAATTTTCATTTATCTTGATATCAAGTGCCTTTAATTTACCCGCGAGATTGGACATTTCTATAATGTACTCCCTTACGTTTCCATTGCCCTTATACTTCATAGAAGTTAAAGAAGTCAAAAGACTACTTCCCCTTTTTCATTTTTAGCAAAATATTTCTCAATATAAGCAAGGAACTCAATGACATTTTCACTTTCCGTGATAGAGCCCTGAAAAGACTCCGGAATGGAGTGTCTAATGATCATGAAACACATGCGATTTGACCGTTCCCACTTCTCTATATTAGCGGTATTTGGTTGTTCCTTAGTAGAAGTAGGTTTATCAGTCCCTAATGCAAGGTTCAAATCCATACACCCGAGAAGTATCTCTAGGCTTTCCTTCCAAATCTTAAAGTTCGATCCATTCAACTTAGGGATTGAACTCAGATTTCCAGATATTTGAGTAAGACCAACTAAAACAATAAACAACAAAACATATGCTCATAATTAAAATATAACAAAATAATTTCATATATGTGGTGGGTCCCTTTAACAAGATATCTAGCCAAACAATGATGTCCAACCTTTGGGCAAAAAATACCAACTGTGGTACTCTCAACGTAGTAATCAATAAGTACTGACAATAAACTCTGTAAAAAAATAGCTTTTCTTTAGACCGACTATTTTTCACATGAACAATTCTTATTATTTTCTCATACTCATTACCTCATGCATACCCACAATTTGGCCAAATAATTATCTTCCTTTGGACCGATAATTATCCACATAAATTCATGAATATGCAAATCTTATATTTCATAATTAAACCGATCTAGATAATAGAGACTACTTTGGCGACATATTACTTTTGAGCAATTCAATCGAAAATATAAGACACTATAATATAATAATATTATTGTACAAAAATAAAGGAGGAAGAATACCATATAGTCTTTACCAATATTCACTTAATAATTGCATACACATAATACAATTAAAGCTACATAAACATATAAATATCACTAAATATCATCATTCAAATTTAAATTTAAATTCACTAAAATATCAATCAAATTTAAATTTAGTCCACAACATGATTAATCAAATTTAAATTAAATCGACAATATTTTCACTTAAATTAAAACCGAATTCACAAAATTATCAATTAAAAATCTTGATTTTAAATTCACTAAATTATCAATAATTAATATCAAGAATCATCGGCAAGATCAAACAAAAACCGCCGGTAAAATCAAATAGATTGTTTTATTCCGAATAGATGTTAGATTGAAAAAATTGGATTGATTAATTATTAACAAAATTGAGTAATCAGTTCTTGGTCTTGAATCTACCAAACTCATCGATTAAAAGAAAAAAAAAAACTGTGTAAGAACACAAATTGCCTACCCAAGAACTTGCACAAATTGCAAAAAACATTGAAAAATAAAATTGAAATAAAAATTGTGTTCATGCCAATTTTCGATCACATTACAATGCTAAAAAACACAAATCAGATTGCAAAAGAACACAAATCCGCAAGAAAAAAATCTGAACATTCTGTTCAATATTTTTTTTCTTTTTCTTTTTCTTTTAAATAATCTTTAAATTCTTTAATCAAAAATCAAAATCCCAATGGAAAACAAACTTAAACCAATAATCCAAATGAAATTCACTCTCTCACTTGTTAGCATAATCACTTTAAATCTATATCAAATAGATTTAACCCTAGGATCATTTATGCTAAATTGTCATGAATAAATAACATACCAGATTCCGTTGTGATTAATGATAGCTTCAAGATGACGATGATTTTAAGATGACTATAGTCTTCCTCAACCAAAACTCTCAATATTTTTAGTGGGATCTCTCTCTAAATAGAATTTAAGAAAAACTGAGTGCTTATTGTTTTGATAGATCGGGGACCATAGTCTAAGATCTCTTTATATATTAGTTCAATTAGGGTTCCTATTATAATTAACTAGGAATGAACTTCTACACTCATTAAATACATATTCAATTAGGAATCTAGGGTCTTAATTAATTAGATCGAGTCAATCTAATAAAATAAGCCAATAGAATAAATTATTAATCCACGTACATAATTCATACTTTAATTAAACATATTATTATTTAAATATGTCTAACGATCAAAAAGTAAAATCAATTAGGTCTAGTTTGAATAAAACAAAATTATAGTGTTGTGTAATTATGAAGAGATTTGTTGTCCTAACACATATAATTTGTTATTTCCCTTACATTTTAGTCTAAACTTTCCCATTCAGTGAGACTACCATTTTTTTAATATTGGACATAGTGTAAGGTTTTTTTTTTTTTTTCTTTTTCTTTTTTACCCAACTTGAATACCTATCAACGATAATTAATGAAAATTTTTATAGAGAAAAAGAATCAAAACATTAAGGAAATATGGGATGTTAAAAAAATCCGACAATTCGAACAATTTGGACTATCCAACTCAAACGATAAGGATTAGGTTCTATTAGTTTTGTTCTTAGGTTGGATTTGATTGAACTTTTTCTATTTTTAATAGGTTGGATTGCGTCTCGAATTGGCTAAATAAAAATTTGGGATCACCCAACCTAACCCGAATTATATATATATTGTTTAAAGTTTGACTAATTTGAGTTAATGAATTTAGGAATTTTCAATATTTTTCTTTTAAAATTGTTATGATGTTTTCATTTCTTGAAAGCTTTGTTTTTAATTTTCGAATTTTATGAGATTTTAGTTATTGGCCATGTGTTGCAGATAAATTTAAATTAATCATGAAAAAAAAAATTGTAAGCCGACAACCAACCTGAATTTAAGGATTGGGTTGGATTGAAGATTTTATTTTGGGTCTTTTAGGTTGCAAACTCAACCAATCCGAATTTTTAGATTGGTTAAAAAAATACCTTCAATTCAATTCAACCCAACCCAACCCAACCCAACCCAACCCATGTACAACTCTAAAGGAAAATTTGAATGTTTTAGATATTTAGAAGTTTTATTGATATAAAATATAGAATCTCGACGAAAAAGTTAGAGGTTTAAATCTTCCATCCTATATAATGTAACTAAAAAAGAAAGGTATGGATGAATGCTCTTGGAGTAGTTGGTCTGGCCCTGAACGGTCTCAACTGGATCAATAGCTTTGTTTTCCACCAGAAACTAATCTTCTAGCTCAATGATTAAATCATCTTTTAAGGTACAAAATCTTCATCATTTGTTGTAAATAATAATAATAAGGAAACTTTAAATGCTTAGGATGATTCTATATAATTTATAGGAGCCTAAAGATTTTGAATATCTTCCCTTCAAATGAGGTAATACATATAAATTATCGTTGACTATAATTTAAGCATAAATTATTACAAAATTATTGTCCTTAATAAACCGAATATGACTTACTAAGTAATATTTAGGTTAAAATAGTAATGTATCTATTACTTTGAGTTTCATTTTATTTTAGTTTCTCTATTTGAATAAATCTTAAATCAAGTTAAATTCAATATGGTAAATAATAATAATAATAATAATAATAATAATAATAATAATAATAATAATAATAATAATAATAATAATAATAATAATAATAATGTAGAAGAGGCAAGACATAATATAAACATATTTTTAAAAGTTTTATTAAAGGAATGATACTACATAACGATGTAAAGAATGTATTTTGCGTACCCTAGCATGTGGCGTTTGTAGTCCAACGGTTAGGATAATTGCCTTTCAAGCAATAGACCCGGGTTCGACTCCCGGCAAACGCATTAATCAACAATTTTTTCCTTCTTAGTTCTTATTCTGACTTTTTTTCTTTTTTTCTTTTTTTTTTCTTTTTTTTGGAAAATTGTATCAAATGGCATTTTTAACATATATCTTAGCATCCATATCATCCTTTTTTTAAATTGCAAATATGGTAAATATATATAAATAAAATATAAAAAAAAAAATTTAGATTTTATTTGCTGTAGAATTTTTTTCTTTATTCTAAAATTATCCTCACAAGGTATATTTCCCAAATGTTCATAGTGTGAATTGTCTCTTCCCACGTTTTCCTTCTCCCTCAGCATCCAAGTTTTTGTAACCAGTTGTAAGAATTGCAGTCAATTCCTCTCGTGTTGTGCATTCAACTTTCTCTCGTGTTTTCGAGTTTCTCAAGTTTTGATTTCTACTTTCTCAGTCAATTTATGGATTTCTTTTTTTCGAAATCAAAGCTGAGAAATTCGAATTTGTAAATGGTTGTTACAACAACCAACACTAGAAATCGTGCTCAATTGGTTCGGATTATATTTTGATTTCAAATTTGTCAAGTTTGTTTTCGAATTTCTCAGGTTTCAATTATGTTCTTATTTCAAATATGTTAGATTTTGATTTCTAATTTCTCAGTCAATTTGTAGAGTTTTTTTTTAGAACAAACATGTGATTTTCAATTTTATGGATGGTTTGTTTTAAAAAACAAACCTGGTATTTTTGGAATTTGTGGAGGGTTTGTTTTCACATATGTCATTATCGATCTCGATTCTCTTATTTTTAGTATCAAATATCTTAGTAAATTTGGAATAGAGAAGAATTTCTCAGTTTGTGGAGGGTTGCTTTCGAATTTCTCAGTTTCTACCTTCTCTGTTTGTGATTTTTTTCACAAATAGAGAAGAATGATACTGTATTTTACTCTAACATTGCTATCTGATTTCTATTTGATAATACGTAGTTTGTGTTTTTTTTATCTAATTGACATCTGATTTCTACTTAGTATTTAGTAGTTAGTGATTTCTATTTGATTGTCATGTGACAGCTATCTTTTGTATTATTTACTAATATATCAATGTAAGTTATATCATTGTGTTTGTTATCTGATTTCTATTTGATTTCCATGTGATTACTTTCTAATGGCAATCAGATTACGATATTGAGTTATATATTTATTTTATTTTATTTTATATTTTTGCAGCATTATGTAGTTATAGTTAACTTTCAATAGTCGTTTTCATAGTGGTCAATGAGATGATCGACAATGCTATGTAGGTTACAAAACCATCGATGTTTTGGTTGAGGAAGCAATGTTGTTTTATTCTGTTGTTAACTTCATATAGAAGGAACTTCAGCTTCATTCATCTATTGAGCTCTCAGTTTTATTGAACTTAGGTAGTATTGGGGTTCAACATATTGTTAAGATTCTTGAAGATAATGATGTATGTTGGTTTTCTGACTGTGGTAAGGATGAGTTTACGAAATATCCTTTAGTTGCTCATGTTGTGAATATGCTTTTAGAGGTTTCAGTTGCTTCTCCTTATTCTACAAGTGAATTAGAAGTTCTTAGAGATTTTCATATCAACATATGTCATCTGCATTGTCAATGAAGAAGAATGACTTGTATGCTAGTAAGCAAATTTTGTTGAAGTCATTTCAGTTCATAACTGTTAGAATAATTTTGAGTTTAGAATTTTAAGGTAAAAATAAAAAATGTGTTGAGTTGAAATGTACTCAAGATGGTTATCAATAGTTTGTTAGAACATCATGTTATAAAAGTAGTGAATTATGAATGATTTAAATGTATATTAGTGAACATAATTGTTCTTTGATGGTTCGTGCTTCTCATAGATAGGCATCTTCACAGTTTATTAGTCATTGTATGGTTGAAAACTTTAGATATATCTATGATCATTCAACACCAAAGGATATAATACATCATATGCGAATGAATTATGAAGTTGTTGTTAGTTATTATAAAGCTTTGAGAACAAAAGAATCCATTATGAAGATATTGAAAGGAGATGCTGGTGATTCTTATGGCTTGATTCCCAAGTTCTTTTTGAAGTTAAAAGAAATGAATCTAGGTTTTTCTTTTCAATTACTTTGGTATGATATTGATCAATTTTACTATAACCAGTCAGTAATCAATTAACTAATATACTTATTAATTAGTATATCAGTGAACAACTTGTACGTATACGAAGTGTTTTATTTTTTCTCCTCTTTTTTGTAGGGTTATTTACTGAATATAAATTATATTCAAACGATCATTTTAAATATTGCTTCATGGCTATGGGGTTATCAATTGAAGGTTGAACATATTGCAGATCAAATATTTCTATTGATGAGATATTTTTAAAGTGCCAATTTGCTGAAACGTTATTGACTGCATCAACGATGGACGGTAATAGTAATATTTTCCCTCTTGCTTTCAGTATAGTAGATTCAGAAAATGATGCCTCTTGGAAGTAGTTTTTTAAGAAGTTAAAAGTTTGTTTCGGAGATTGGGAGAGATAAGTTATTGTATCTGATAGACATATAAGCATTTCAAAAGCCGTTTTAGATGTGTTTCCATTGGCTCAATATTGTGTTCGTATGGAACATCTCTTGAATAACTTGAGGCTTTTATTCAAAGATTCTACAATAGAAAAAGTTTTTCGCTAGTGTGCAAAATCATATACAATAGATGATTTTGAGTTGTATATGAGATGGATGGAGTTAGTATACCCATCTATTAGAGAATATCTTAAGAATGTTAGGTTTGAGAGGTGGGCCCGTTTCTACTCTAAGCAAATAAGATACCAAATGATATACAATAGATGATTTTGAGTTGTATATGAGATGGATGGAGTTAGTATACCCATCTATTAGAGAATATCTTAAGAATGTTAGGTTTGAGAGGTGGGCCCGTTTCTACTCTAAGCAAATAAGATACCAAATGATGACAACTAATAATTCCAAGAGTTTGAATTCAGTGTTGAAAAATGATAGAAATTTACCTATCGCTTCACTACTTGATGCAATCAGAGATTTACTTCAACTATGCACTACAACAAAATTTACATTTCTTGACACTACTTGATGTTTCTTTGAAAAAAACGTCAAGTAATGACCTTTTAGAAAAAAAAATATCAAGTAAAAGGGTTAAAAAAGTGGAGATTGACGAAATGTTTTAGATATTTTCATGCGATCCATTACTTGACACGTTTTTCGTGTCAAATAATATAAGATCTTACTTGACATGTTTTTCGTGTCAAGTATAAGAAGCTTTTACTTGACATATTTTTCGTATCAAGTAAAATATAAAAATAATATTTTTTTAATCTTTATTTTTTTCCCTTCCCTCTCCCATTTTTATTTTCCTCTCAAATTTGGTTTCCCTCCTACCAAAATTATTATTTTAAAGTTAAATGTCCTAGACCAAAATTATTATTTTTAAATTGGAAGGGAAGGGTTGCTTTTGGAGATTTGGGGGAAATGAATTTAATAGAATGAAATGGAAAAGTTTTCCCCTTTTTTCCTTCTTTCTTCTTTTTATTTCCCTCTCTCTCGGTTCACCCTCACGCCGTCAGACCTTTCCCCCCAAATCTTCATCTTCTTCGTCCTCTACCCAACCCCTTCACGCTGCTCGTTGCCCTTCGTTGCTGTCGTCGATCGTCAAACCCGCCGCCGTCGAGAACTCCATGACCGGTGGGGGATCTAGTGGGTAAAGAGAATCATGAATTTTTTTTAGTTAATTTTGGTTTATCCACTTGATTTTGGTTATAGTGTAGAAAATAACAAGGAATTTAAATGGTCTTATTGGGTTTTTTTTTTTTTTAAATTAAAAGTCCAATGGTATTCTGGTAATTATAGGCAAAGAACTTTTTTTTAATTAAACCCATCTTCTTCGTTAACTCTGGAAATTTCATGAGACTCCTAGAGGAAAAAAAGGGGCAGCCGATTTTTTTTAAGGCACACAAAGAGTGGCAGCCGTAATTTGGAAGAAAGGAGAAGCACGCGAGTGTGTGTGGTTCGTCCGGCGAGTTTGCAGACTAGTGGGCGGCAGAGATTCCGTTCTCGTCCAGCGAGTTCGACAGTGAGTCGGCGTCAAGTGCTGTCTGGCGCGGGTACTCGTCATTCGCAGGTGGGTGTCCGACGACGTGGTGTCCGCGCAGGTGTCCGATCCGGTCTGGGCAGCGCCTTGCTTCCGGTGGGTTTCGTAGGTTCGCCGGTCGTCAGTGACAAAGAGAGACGGGCGGGTCTGTGCGTGATTACACTGGTTAGAGGCGTTGGTTGCAGTGCACTCGATTTGGGCTTTTTTTTTCAGCAGGTTGTTCTCAGTATCGGAGGCGACATCGTGTGCAGATCTCTCGATATCAATTCAAAACTTTCACGGCTAGATTTGGAGATTCGAAGGTTTTGAGATACTGTCCAGCGGGTCGAAGATTGTTTTGGTGTGTCATAAGTCATTTTCCAGCACATTTGAAGTTGTTTCGAAGGATTTTAGTGAGTATGAAGGTTTTGAAACCCTTTTTGGTTGATTGTTATTACTAGAAATTGGTTACGTGAGCTTTAATTGTGACTTATGCATAGGTTGGAGTCCATTGGTGAAGTAATAAAGCGGATTTGGATTTTAGCCTAATTTTTGGATAAGTCATGTTGATAAGTTTGGAATTATTGGTTTGTTAGATTTGGGCTTAAAAGTTAAAAGTGATTTTTGATTTGTGTTCTATGATTTTTGAAGTGTTGGAAAGAGTTGAGTTGCTGTCCAATAGGTTTGACCCCGATCTTTGCAAGGTTTTGGTTAGTTTGGAGATTAGTATTAATAGTTTTTTGTTACCCATTGAAGTATTGGTCAAATAATTGAGTTATTTTCAATTCAAAGATTTCAAGGGATTGAATGTTTGGACGTTTTGATAGGTATTGAGGCCTTGAAACTCTTTTGGAATGGTTACATAGTTGCTGGAATTTGTGTTTTGTAACCATTATTATTGAACTTTTCGTAGGTTGGATTACTTTGTTGTAGTTTTGAAGTGGCATTCGAATGATGTTTATTTAATGCATCTGTATAGTATTAATTATTGGCTAATTATTGGCTTTGTATTGTAGTGTCCTTTACAAGTGGGAACTGTCGAATGTGGGTATTACGTTATGAGATATATGCGAGAAATCGTGACTAAAGAGAAGAATATTATAACTGATGCGATATGTCTTTAAACTACTTATATATATTGTAACGTTATAGATAGTGTAAATAGTAAATAAATATATATATCTCACTTTCTATGTTTTATAGATTGATACGAGGAGCTCGTACTCGCAACTTGAATTCGACAAATAAAAATATATTTCGTGTCAAGATAAAAATATATTTGACAAATAAAAAAATGTCAAGAGTAATCAGAATAATAAGTGTCAAGAATTAATACACTTGACATATCATTAGTGTCAAGTGTATTATATTTCTTGATACGAAAATTGAATAAAAAATTATTTCTCTTGACGTTTTTACAGTATCAAGTTATGACATTATACTTGACAGCCGAATAGGCAACGCTTTTATTTACGTCAAGTATACCCTCTACTTGACATTGGAAAAATGTCAAGTAATCCAATTTCTGTAGTAGTGATGGTTTTATGATAGAAGTAAATTAGCATCCTCTTTGAAGAGTATTTTGACTAGTTGGGATGAAGAAGTGATGAAAAATATAGCTGATGAATCACGAAATTTCACTGTATGTAATTGCTATTTGATTTATATTTGATTGCTGCATCGTTATCTTATATTGATAGTTATCAAATTGTTGTCTGATTGTCATATTATATTGATTGTATTAAACTTATGAATTAGTTTAGGAGTTATTTTCTTGTCTATGTCATACTTATATTACTTATTTTGATTTTATAACATTTTTTAGGTTAACCCTATTGGTACTTGATGGAGGTAAAACCTTTTTGGTAAAGTTGAATTATAATAGTTGCACTTGTCGTGTTTGGGATTTGGAAGAAATACCAAGCAGTCATGCTCTTGTTGTTATTCCTACTCTTGGATTAAATTCTTATTCTTTTGTCTCAATGTATTATCTTACTAGCACATTGGCATCAACTTATAATGGTGTTATTCACCTTTTAATATCTTCAGGTATTATAATGGTGATATTCTTTTGTCTCAATGTATTATCTTCAGGTACTCTTGAATACATTGATATTAAAAGGTAATCAGATGAAAATATGACAAAAAACTATTGCAATTTGGAATAGAGAAGAATTAAGAAACATAAAATAAAATCAGTATGTAATCAGGATACAATCAGATAACTATCAGAATACATTTATAATGCAATCACATGGCAATCAGAACGTTTTGCCCTTTCTTTATAACAAGTTTTCTTTTTCAGAAATCTCCATCTCTAAACTTGTTTTCCAAACTTTAAATTCATAATCTACATTGTTATGTTGCTCTTGCATATATTTCTGTTAAAAGTTAATCAGATAGTAATAAAAAAAAAATCTAATAGTTATATCACTATCTGACAATGAATAACGATGTTATATATGTAATACACACAGTTTAGGTAATTAAGAATTTTTCATTTCCCGAATAACAAGTACATCTATTTCACTATCAATGTATGTGCTAATATCAAAGTCATTATCAACAAAAATATTCTAACTGTCTAACAATATGTGAACAAATATTGTTGAAGAAATTATCAACAAAAAAACTAACATAAAACTAGTGTAGAAAGTCCCAACACCAAAGTCTACAAAATTTACCAAAAGAAATAATAACTTGCTCTAACACTATCAAATGAGATTTTTTTTCTATAGATTATTCATTTTAATGAAAGGAAACCATAGTTCAAAAAACGAAACCAAATTTTAAAAATTAACAAAGTAGCTTTTAGAAATTTGTTTTTGTTTTTAGAATTTGGCTAAAAATTCAATTGGTGTACTCAAGAAAGATACGAACCATGTTAAAAAATGAGAAAAAAATGAGAGAAAATAAGTTTAATTTTTTTTAAAAAAAAAAAATAAATAAATAATCAAAATGGGGCTAAATAATACAATTTGTTTTTTTTAAGAAGTTATAAAAGAACATACTAAAATTGATTAAATTAAATCTATATATCAAGAGTTTTTGTCAACTGTGCGTTTGTAGTCCAACGGTTAGGATAATTGCCTTCCAAGCAATAGACCCGGGTTCGACTCCCGGCAAACGCATTTCTTCGATTTTTTTTTTTCTCGTTTTAAGTAGTAATAATAATAATAATATGACTTTTCGAAAATTGTAGCAGAATAAACTTGCTCTTCAGACACCATCCGATTAAACCAATTTTAGTAAACCCTAATGACTATCTTTCAGTTCAACAATTTTTTTTTTCTTTTAGAAAATGTGGGAACAGAAGTGTTAGTCATCAACAAATCTGGAAACTAGTTGATTTGTCATGAAAAATACTGTTTTGAAAGTAAATTCCACACAATCGTACTGCTCATCGAATAGAGAGTTGGAATCACAACAAGAGAAGCGTTTGCTCAGAATCGGAGGAAAAGATCAGTGAAAAAGGAAAAACTATAACAGAGATGTAAATAACTCATTTTTAGATATGAGAACCCTTGGAAAGTAATAAATTTGGATTTGGAAAAATAATTGCATCACTAAAAATCCTAAGCGTTTTTTTTTATGCAAACGCACGTGATAAAAATGTTATACTTCTATCACCAACACACTTTTACAAGTCCCTAGAAGTGGTCTTCTCTATATACTACCTACCCAACTCCTTAATTCTCTAATGTGGGATAAGTGAAAGGTGTTATTCCCATGTGCCGTTGTAGGCCTTAGGCCTAAAGTGCGTATGTGACTTGTGAGTCATTCCTAACAAGAAGTCCTTTGCTTTTGAGTGAATAAATCGGGATCAAAGGTAAAGTGACATTAACTCAACGATAATTGACATGTAATATCTTTGTGAAATTAAGAATTCAATCATCATCCTCATATTTCTTGAAAATCAAATAGATTTAATATTGAAAATTCAAGACCCATTAAAAAAATTAAAGTAAAGAAATATAGTGTTACCAAAACTTAAAATTTATTTATAAAAAATAAAAAATAGAGATATTATAAATATTATAATAAAATAGATGCCGATTAGTACTCATACTTAGTGTCCTAAAAGCAAGTGGCTTATTCCTCATTGTCCGTCCTAAAAAGAACAAGTGTTTGATCTCCCATCCCTCCATATGTCTTAATACATATTATCCATGTGGCTTATAAATATATATCCTCAGTGTCCAATTAGTGCGACATTCTACTTGCCAAATTGCCTATATATATTTGCATTTTGTGGATTTTGTAGACATTTTTAGGAGAGATATCTAAAGAAATTTTAGAATTTGCATGATTTTCATTCTAGAATTTTTCTATATTTTACTATTGTTATTTTATTTTATTTGTTTATTTTAATATCATAATATTTTGGTATTTGTGCTTTGTTGTGCTCCTCAATTTTACAACACATTATCAGCATGAGCTCACATCATTTCCCTCACTAAAGGTAGGCTCTGAAATATTATCATGACAAATCCTTAAAAAACTAGAATTCACCGCTCTTGACATTAATGGTAATAATTATTTGTCATGGGTGCTTGATGCCGAAATACACCTGGATGTAATGAACCTCGGGGAAACAATTAAAGAAGCTAATACGATATCCAGTCAGGAAAAGACAAAAGTCATGATCTTCCTTTGTCATCGTCTCCATGAGGGATTGAAAATGAAATATTTAAAACCTAAAGATCATCATATCTTATAGAAGAATTTGAAAGAAAGATATGATCACCAGAAGATAGTTATTCTTCCTAAAGCTCGTTATGAATGGATGCATTTAAGGATCTAAGATTTAAAATCAGTAAGTGATTACAACTATGAATTATTTAAAATCAGTTCCAAATTGTTATTATGTGGAGAGAAAATTACTTGTGCGAATATGTTGGATAAGACATTTTCCATTTTTCATGTCTCGAATATGCTCCTGCAGCACCAATATCAAGACAAAGATTTTAAACAGTATTCAGAACTAATTTCATGTCTTCTCGTGGTCGAACTGTTGGAAATGTCCTAAAACTCGCAGTTCGTAATTTTGGAAACATATTCTATTTATCAATAAGAGTATTATTAAAATTGCATTTGAAATTGCATTCTGTTATAAAATCCAATAAACGAACCGATGATTATAATATGAATACTTTAACTTTATATAGAGACATAAAAGAGAATCAAGTTATAGTATATAGCCTAAAAGGTCTATAAGTATATGGATGAGATTGGGTACCTCGTCTTGGGGACACTATAGATGTAGCCAACTTTGTATACTGATACAAACGATGTGATCCCAAAATCGTTCATGTGGAGAAATGCAAGTGAGAGCATCTTATGCAAAAGACGTTTGCATAAAACCATACCACAAAATAGTCACTTTTTCTTTATAAAAAACTATTTACTATTAAAATTGACTATTTCAATTTGATGACCTAGGATAACTCGATCTGAATCCTGAGCTAGCTATGAACTCCTATTTATTTGGGATTATCATTTAATCTGTATAGGTGAGAGTAGTTTAATAGAACTACTCAATAAGCCTCCCATTTGGGGGATAAGACTGGATAGATAGCTAGGGACATAGTCCTGGATGAAGGAATTCAATCCTACTCAATTTAGGGTTAGCAGATAGGTTGTCCCCTTAAGTACTGATTCCTGGTATTGAATAAAGGGGTCTCGCCCTCTCATGGTCGAGAGCGATATGGTTTATTATTTGGACTATAAACCAATTGTTCAATAGAGGATCAATGGGAGCTTAAGGAGTAAGATGTAAATACAAGGGTAAGACGTTAATTTTTACCTAGATGTAAATACGAAGGATCTGTTAATGATCGACTTACTGATTATGGTTAAATCAAGTGGACAAAATTATATCTACAGTGAGGAGAGTGCAACCATCGAGCTATAGTGGTGCGTCTCGATGGTTAATGAATATTAATTAATTCGATTTGAAGAGTTTAACCGATTAATCTCAAAACATTGGAACACATGATATGTAGATGCATAAGGTTCCTCTACTAGCTCGTAAAAGATTAAACCTTGGATTAGAATATTGAGCGAATTTGAAGCGTTCAAATTCAAAATTAGGGTTTGAATTTGAATTGTTTAATTTCAATTTAGGGTTTGGATAAATATATTAGATATAATTAAACGTTTAAAATTATTGAAATTTAAACGTAATTGGAGAGTTCAAAATATTTAAATGATGATTTAAATATTAATTACATGAATAGGATTCATGTTTCAATTAGGTGTTTTATTAATTTAATATTTGATATTAAATTATTATCATTTAATTAATTAAATTTGTTTAATTAATTATTTAATCAAATCAATTTCAAATTAAGAAATTCAATTTTGAAAATTGAATTTTGGTTTAATTTAGTTAAACTAGAAATTGAATTAAACATTATTATATTTGAAATTGGTCTTAATGGATTATCCAACATTTTGATGTTGTTAATGGATTAATCCACAAAATTACACCTATCCCACTAATCTCAAATGGATTTTTAAGTGTCAAAGTGTTGTAGCTTAGTGCTTGCATAGATGACTTGAATAAAAGTCTCAAATTTCTAAGGATTACTTTCTTTGCATTCAGAATTTTATGAAACTTCTGAAAATTTATGAGTTTTGCTCTCAAACCTCTTGATGCTTGTTATTATGAAGTAGAAACTTTTGCGTAACCAGATAAATAAATAAAGTGTTGGGTATGTTGTTGCATTGATGAAAAAGAAATAAATAAAGGCGGCAGATTTGAGAAAGACAGTTGCGTTGATAGATGTAGTGAGTATGCGATGAACGGGTTGAGAAGATCTTTAGCTAGCGTTACTCGGGAATGCGTCAGACTATGTGATCATGTTACAACCATGCACAGCAAGTCATTTTCCAATATAAATGCGATGCTCCTAAGTCTAGGACGCATGTGTTGAATACAAAAGTGTCCATAGAGCTTATCCCTAAGTCTCTACTCTTGCCCTATGCGATGATGCAAAATGCATGAAAGCAAGATGACCATATACAATCATATCCTATCTCTAGGATGCATGCGATGCGTTGATAACAAATAATGCTCATTCCTAAGCGCCTATCTCTTGTTTATGCATTCTCATCTGGTTTTTCCAAACCTAGATTCTAATCTGGCCTTTCCAAGTCTCGATCCTATCCTTAGACTACCCTCCCGAGTATCTCTAATGGACGAATAAAGCATACATAAACAAGATAATCACAAAAAATGAAGATTCCCTAGTTGTGTTAGCTAAATGCTTCTCAACCCATTCAACTAATTTAGTTACTCATGCGTGAATAATGGAGAGTGAACAGATATAAAGAAAGAAATTCCATTCTTATAAATGAGTTGAGTACAAAATGTCAGTGAATGTTAAAGGTAGAGAGCCTGGCGGCATTTCCTTGCTGACCGAGGCTTTTT
Organism: Benincasa hispida; assembly: GCF_009727055.1. NCBI lineage: Eukaryota > Viridiplantae > Streptophyta > Magnoliopsida > Cucurbitales > Cucurbitaceae > Benincasa > Benincasa hispida. Next base: position 37,597,919 of record NC_052350.1, read on the forward strand.
ACACTGAAATTTCTATTCTGATCTAAATATGATCCCGCTTCCGCAGGCGTCGGCCCTCTCTCTGTCTTTGGAGCTTCCGATGCTTTCCCAAGCTTACCAAAATGATCTACCGACACAACTTTCTTCCTTGCATCCGCCTTAAAATGAAAGAAAACTATGGACAGAGGCATGAACTTATGGAACAAAAGATTGTAAAAGTGGTGAACCCCTTTTCTGAAGAATGCATTTGGTATTTATAAAGCATCCATGGTGAAAGGCGGCTTCTCTCTCCTGGTTGTACAGATGGGTCAACTTTAATTCTTGACTGATGCGCCGGATAATTGTCACCGATAAAGCTGAATGTACTTTATGACCGTTATCAGCTGTCAACTTAATTTGGATTCGACTGTCATCAGCTCTTTGTCCCATCGCTCTTAATTATCCTTTCACTCGGATGCGTCCACCATGTTGCACTGACCAAGTTGTGGCGATCCTTCTCGGGTGGATGTTTGCGAGCACAATCAATGCAAAGCCTTGCGGTGAAGTTGTGCTCGACCAATGAATTCCTATGATCGCAATCTTTGCATTGCGTCAATGCGTATTCTGCACAAAAATACAAAAATCAATTGTTCTAATGCATTGAATGCATTCGACCGCAATATTATAGAATTTATGCTTAATGGACGCAATTTAACATATTTCATCAACACAATCCAACATTGTTTAAGAACTTAACACTATGATAATGTGCATTTCTGCCTGTTATCACCTCTCCAATACCACTTTAATTCATCTTAATTTTGAGTTTCTACCACTCAATCCAAGGCTGAGAATAGTAGAGAAGATACTTTTGGTTGTCTACTGAAGAAATTGAAGGTCAATTTCATGGATTTAATAAGGAGCAAGTGGAAATCTACAAAGGTTATACATCTAAAATCCTATTTATTTGAAAATTATGTTTTAGCATGCTTTTGACTCAAATTAAGTGTAATTAGAGTACTTACTAATTTTGTTAGCTTCCGTTTTATACATCCTTTCTCTATCAATTGGTAACAGAGCATGATTTAAACACTCGATTAACATTAATTTGAGTTTGGTGGGTGAAATTCTAGTAATGCATGTTTGGATGACTGTTATGGTTTTAATTCAACTTTGGCATTAGATTTCTCTTTGATTCTGTTGTTAAATTTGTAATTGGCTCTTGATTGATGAGCTTAATTGTGTGTTTATAAGTCTATAGTTTTATTGGAATCAATAGAGTTAAAACTAGGTTTTAATTGAAGATTGAAGCAAGCAAAATCAGCTGCAAAAATTGGAGAAGAAGCCATTGGTAGGCAGCATTGCAACACTGCCCATACAGCGTTGCAACGTTGTTCTTCCTGAAACCCAAGGCGTTGCAATGTTGAGAGGAGTCTGCTTCGATTGGTTAAGCTTCCTTGGGTTTGGTTCAACAATTTTTGGACCGGTTCAGCCTCTTTTGAAGCTTTGAAGGGCCGATTTGGGTCGGTTTGAGTGGTCCACAGGCTTCCTCAAGCCATTTTTGATTAATTTTTTAATAAATTAGTTTTTTCTTGCTTAAGATGCCTAAGGGTGTCCATATCGGTGTTGTTAAAATATTTTATGCATGTGATGTATGTTATATTTAAATTAAACATGTATATGCATATTGTATGTCATGTAGATTTAAAATTCCACCACAGGAAAGCATGTTTCATGCATTAATATATGTTATAAATTGGTTATAATGTATATAGTATGCATGATTAGAGTTTCATAAGATTAATATAATTGTTATATTAATGTATGGAATGCTTATGTATACAATATAGTATGTCTATAATTTTATAAGAGTTATAAAATAAATTAGACATTTAAAATCTATACAAAGATAAGATGCAAGCTCACTTAGGTTTAATAACAATTTGTTTTAATAGTTAAAATAGGTCGTTATCTTATAAAATACGGTTACAAACTCAATCTGACTATAATCTTGTCTAAGGCTGGAGGTACTTTAGTTGTCGATTTACATAACACCTCTACCATGGGATTTTAGCCGAATTGCTGAGCATTGTTAACCGGTTTTATGAGCATGCGTGAGCGGTATGAGGTAATAAAATTGTTTTATCACTTAGATATCATAGGTTAAATCCAAATATAAATGTTATATTTGGATAAACCACATAGACTTACACCTAAGTACAAGAGATATCTAAATAATTAGAACACTTCAATAGTAGATTAATAATATATATGATATATTATTTTTAGCTCTCGCGTCCTTAAGAGTTCACACCTTGAGATCCATGATTGGCTTCATGTTGCTTTTACCGTGACTGCTCCATTCGAAAAATGTTTGCAAGGGTCAATAACAAGGTGAATAGGGAAGGTAGTTTATAGTAAGTGGGTGCAAGAAATGTGTCAACATATCCTACGGTCTCTTCTATTTGTTTGAATTGTGAGATTCTTATGTTGTATCTGTTGTCGTTTTTAGGCGGCACTAGTTAGTTGTTTTCCTTAGTTTTGGCTTGATCATTGTCTTCCAATTCAGGGGAATATTCATACCGTTCTACGAAATCTGAAAATGGAGGGTCACACTTATAAAGAGTTACTAAGTGTTAGTAAGTTCTTTACCGAAAACGGTAACTAAATGACTATAGGAATAAAAGTTATTATGGATATAGTATTTAGTTAAGAATATCTTGTTTTAGTGAAGGAATATTTGACTACACCTTAGTAGCATCTATTCTGACTCACTAAAGTATTGTTGTAAATAAATAAAAAATATGGGTACTTTATTACTTTTGCTAAAATTGGACTTAGATGAAATTTTCTCATAGAATTTATTTATGTTTCAACATGCCAGACTTGATTATACAACTCTTAGCCTCCGATAAGTTCAATGGAGAGGGTTATTCAAATTGGAAGTCAAACATAAACACAATACTAGTGGTTGATGACCAAAGATTCGTTTTAACAGAGGAACGTCCTCCTCTTCCCAACCCTAATGCAACTCAAAATGTTTGGGATGCCTATGAAAAATGGGTCTGGGCTAATGAAAAAGACAAAACTATATTTTGGCAAGCATATCTGATATACTTACCAAAAAGCATGAAGTCATGGTCACTGCTAGAGAGATGTTTGGATAGTTGTAAGGGATGTTTGGATAGTTGTCCTCATCAGCACGACGTGATGCTATAAAATACATTTATAATTCGTGTATGAAGGAGGAGACCTTTGTTAGAGAACATGTCCTGGATATGATGGTCCACTTTAATATAGCAAAAGTAAACGGGACTGTCGTACACAAGAGGAGTTAAATGAGTATTGATAACGGGCAGAAATACACGTTATCATAGCGTTAAATTCTTAAACAATGTTGGATTGCGTTAATGAAATATGTTAAATTGCGTCCATTAAGCATAAATTCTATAATATTGCGGTCGCATGCGCTCAACGCATTAGAACAGTTGATCTTTATATTTTTGTGTAGAATATGCGTGAACGCAATGCAAAGATTGCGATCATAGGAATTCATTGGTCGAACGCAACTTCACCGCAAGACTTTGTGTTGATCGTGCTCGCACACATTTGCCCTAGAAGGATCACCGCAACTTGGTCAGCGCAACATGGTGGACGCATTGGGGTGAAAGGATAATTAAGAGCGATGGGACAGAAAGCTGATGATAATCAGATCCAAATTAAGTTGACAGTCGATAACGGTCACGAAGTACATTCACCTTTATCGGTGACAATTATCCGGTGCATCAGTCAGGGATTAAAGTTGTCCCATCTATACAACTAGGAGGGAGAAGCTGCCTTTCACCATGGAAGCTCTATAAATACCAAGTGCATTCTTCGGAAAGGGGGTTCTTGACTTTTACAATCTTTTATCCCACAAGTTCACGCCTCAGTCCATAGCTTTCTTTCATTTTAAGGCGGATGTGAGGAAGAAAGTTGTGCCGGTAGATCGTTCCGGTAAGCTTGGGAAAGCGCTGNCTTTCTTTCATTTTAAGGCGGATGTGAGGAAGAAAGTTGTGCCGGTAGATCGTTCCGGTAAGCTTGGGAAAGCGCTGGAAGCTCCAAGACAGAGAGAGGGCCGATGCCTGCAAAAGCGGGAACATCTTTAGATCATAATAGAGATTCAGTCGAAAAAGCCTCGGTCAGTAAGGAATTGCTACCAGGCTCTCTACCTTTACTTTCCATTGTCATTTTGTACTCAACTCATTTATAAGAATGTAATTTCTTCCTCTATATCTGTTCACTCTCTGTTATTCACGCATGAGTAGCTAAATTAGTTGAATGGGTTAAGAAGCATTTAGCTAGCATAACCAGGGAATCTTCATTCTTTGCGATTATCTTGTTTATGAATGTTTCATTCGTCTATTAGAGATACTTGGGAGGGTAGTCTAAGGACAGGATCTAAACTTGGGAAAGTCAGGTCAGAATCTAGGTTTGGAAGAACCAGATTAGAATGCATAAACGAGAGATAGGCGCTTAGGAATGAGCACTAATTGTTGTTAACGCATCGCATGCATCCTAGAGATAGGATATGATTGTATGCGGTCACCTTGCTTTCATACATTTTACATCAACGTATAGGACGAGAGTAGAGATTTAGGGATAAGCTCTATGGACATTTTACATTCAACACATGCGTCCTAGATTTAGGAGCATCGAATTTACATATGAAAATGACTTTTTGTGCAAGGTTTAACATGATCGCATAGTCTAACGTATTCCGGAGTAACGCTAGCTAAAGATCTTCTCAACCCGTTCATCGCATACTCATTGCATCTATCAACGCAATTGTCTTTCTTAAATCCGCCGCGTTTGTTTATTTTCTTTTCATCAACGCAACAACACACCCAACACTTTATTTATTTACTTGATTACCACAAAGTTTTCGTAAAAATTACCAATGCAATCTATTTTCACAAGTTCCTGTGTTCGACCCTAGACTTACCAGGAAATTCAGAGGAATTTACACTTGGATTCCACTGGGGAAACTTGAGTGCACAATACAATTCCATCAATGCGTAGCATCCATATTTCCACCACATAATTCTTAGCATCAAGTATGATAATGAAATCTCTTCCAGAGTTTTCTAACCTTTCGTACAAATGCAATAATGAATAAGATTGATTACAACTTGACAACTCTCTTGAATGAACTCCAGAATTATCAATCCTTAATGAAAAATAAAGAAGGAGAAGCAAAAGTTGTTTCCCAAAATAATTTCAAAAGAGTGCTTCATCTAGTTCAAAACCCTCTGAAAATAAGTCTGGATCTTCAAAGGATAAGTATGTCCAAATGAAGAAAAAAGGGAAAAGGAAAGAAACAAACTCCTGCTACTAAGAGCAAGAAGAAAGTTGCAGAAGGAAAATGTTTCCATTGTAACATCGATGGGCATTGAAAACGTAATTACCCTGAGTATCTTACGGAGAAGAAAGTTGAGAAAGAAAATAAAGGTAAATTAGATTTACTCGTAATAGAAGCATATTTTGTGGAAAGTTCTCACTTAACATTGCACTTTCTTTTAGAAAACTAGTTCCTGGAAGCAGTTATCAGAAAATGAAATGACTTTCAAGGTGGGACATGTGAAGTCATTTCGGCAGAAGCAATGGGAGACATGAAGTTATGTTTTGGAGATTCCTACATTTTACTAGAAAATGTATATTATGTACCAAAAATGAAAAGAAACTTAATCGTTGTATCTTGTTTGCTGGAACATATATATAAAGTCACTTTTGATGTAAATGAAGTGTTCTTTAGTTCAAAATGTGTTCAAATATGTACAGCTGAACTTGAAAATAACTTGTATGTGTTAAAACCAACTTAGGCCAAAATCATTCTAAATATAGAGATGTTTAAAACAGCAGAAACTCAAAATAAGAAAGGAAAATTTTCTTCTAATGCCTATATTTGGCACTTAATGAAGGGAAACTATCGAAGGTTTCACAGCGGAAGTGGGGATCATTCCAATTAGTTTTCACTTAATTCATAAATATTATAAAATCAAAACAGATATTATGCATTACTAAACAAAAGGAACTACAACATGCCTTTGAAGGAGAATTAGGAAAGAAGATGACACTTACTCTTGAAACCAATCAATTCTTCATGTATTCACTCGACCTGGATCTTCTCCTCTTAGATCTCCAATTTGAAAACCCAATTGGGCACCACCACTTGAGAACCCTCTGTATTCTTTTGGGATTAAGAATTCAAGCAAGAGTTATGGGCTTTGGTTGAATTTTTGGAAGAGAGAAAAAAGTTTGAAAGGAGAATAAGATTTTTTCACAGAGAACTTTTCTCTGACATTCAGAGGAAGAAGATGAAAATTGAATGAATCATTCAACTGTTCCCCACCCACTGAACATTTTTCCTGAGAGAATTAGGAGGAGGGAGTTGTAACTCCCTCCCTTTAATTAAATTAAAAAAAATAAATTTCTTGCCTAATGGGGAACCTATAGGTTGTAAATGGATCTACAAGAGAAAACGAAGTGCTGATGGGAAGGTGCAAACCTTCAAGGCTAGATTGGTGGCAAAGTGTTATACCTAGGTAGAGGGAATTGACTATGAGAAGACTTTCTCGCCTGTTGCCATGCTGAAGTCTACCTGGATCCTCCTATCCATTGCCTCATATTATGACTATGTGATTTGGTAAATAGATGTTAAGACTACTTTTCTGAATGGAAATCTTGAGGAGACCATTTATATGGTGCAACTCGAGGGATTTATAACCGAAGGTCAAGAGAAAAAGGTTTGCAAGCTTAATCGAACCATTTATGGACTGAAGCAAGCTTCTCGATCTTGGAACATAAGGTTTGATACTGCGATCAAATCTTATGGATTTGATCAAAACATTGATGAGCTTTGTGTATACAAAAAGATCATCAATAGTTTAGTAGTTTTTCTAGTGTTGTATGTAGATGATATCCTATTCATTGGGAATGATGTAAGCAAAAGAGTTAAATAACATGCAGCGGAAGTATCAAGGATCCATAAGCATTCAACTTCACTAATTTTGGCAAAAACTAAAGCATGCTTTTTTAAAAAATGGGTTTTAAGATCATACCTTTGAAGAACCCTCCAAGAAAACAAGTGTACAGCAGTCTTCACTTGATATCACCGTAAACCACCTAAAAGCCTTCCCTAATATCCTTTTGGAGCTTTAGGCAGAGTTGTGGGACTCAAGAACAACTTGAAAAGGTGAAGAACCAAGAAGAACTCACAACAGCCGACAAGAAGAACTGTTTCTTCTAACAGAAGTTTCTCTCTAAAAAATTTTGCATTCATTCTTCTCAAATGACTCCAATCTTCTTTAGATATAGTAGATAGACATGCAAAGAAGTCGAGTGCATGGCTTGCAGCTCATGCATGGAGAATCAATGTAGAAAAGATAATGACCTTTGTGTGAGCATGAAGATGAAGATAATGGAGAAAATTCAATCACCATTTTGTGCAACCATGCAAAACGATTTTCCATTTTTTCTTTTAAAACATAAAATGACTTCTAAACCATTTTAATTCAAAAATGATTTTATTAAATTAATTTAATATCAAATATTGAATTAATTTTTGCACAAATATCATCTTCATATATTTAAATTATATTTAAATATATATTCTCTTGTTCTGTTTAATTTGAACGTTTCAAATTAATTTCTCAAACTACCCTAAAGCTTATCCATTTACGAGCTAGTAGGGGGATCTCGCAGACCTACAGATCATGGGCTCCAATTATTCGAGCTTAATCGGTTAAACTCATTAGTCTGATCTAACCCCCATTTGTTAACTAATGGGATACTCCATTATAGCCCATATTTGAACTCCCTTCACTATAGATATATTGTCAAACCTCGCCCCGTGCCCGCACTCTTAAGCCTAGGAGAGGCGTGAGGGACCGCAGATACCACCCTTTTGTGATACCTACTGTCCAACTGAACCTCTTTACAACACTCAGTAAACATAAAGTCAAGAAGATAACAACAACTGATTAAGTAGGCCCATTTTATATTACAACAATGTAATATTCATACAACTCCAAGACTTAATTACAAAGTTTACAACAACCATTTTTAAACCCTCTGGAAGTGTAATTGTGACTTGTCGCAGACCTTGACCATAGCAGCACCTTGGAACTCCTCACTTTTCGTTACCGTGGGGGGGAAGACATAATACATGAAAAACATGAGCTACAAAGCTCAGTGAGTGGCAGTTTTAAACAAACATAAGTTTGATTTTAGAAATTCATCTTTGGGAAAACAATTCCACAATCAACAATAATCACATAGCAAAATGTAATCTTCCCAGCCTGTCAGCTAGACAATTCTGGCATGATTACCAACGTGGACACAAGCTTAATACCTTATAACCCTTCGATTGTGCACATGTCGACATTTCTTGTTAGCCATGTTTAGGTATGCTGACAATTCCAGCCAAATATTCTGACAATCTTAGCCAAGCGTCTCACCAAGCACACTAACAATATCTCTGGGTATGAATCCCATTTCCTAATGCAAATATACATGCATTGTGACAACAATACAACAACAATCAAATCCAGGCAACATATTCTCTAGTTATGCAAATAGTAAAAATACAACCTATATATATAATCACACACATATATATAGAAATCAACCATTCAAACAATGGAATAACTACTCACCTTGGTTGGTTAGGAACTTTCCTTTCTGAAGTTCCTTAGGTTTCCTTGGTTTCCTTTTTGAACCCCTAAATTCCAGATTCAATTATCAACTTAGATTACTCATAATTCCAGAACTTATTTTAAGATACTTCCTTCTGCAAACATGTTCTAAAATGTCTTAGGAAGCTTACCTTAAAATCTTAGCTTAGAAATCTTCGTGGTTTGACCAGAAATCAAAACATCAAGGCTGGCCTAAGCTTACCCGACAGCTCAACCCTTCTGCCTTTTCATCATTCTCTAACTCGATTCCTTGGAGCTTCTTCTCCGGCACCCCTACCCTAAAAATTAGACTCTCAGAACTTTCAGGTGGCTTTGGAATCACTCCAAACGCCCGAGTGTTCTGGGAGAACTCTTCGTCCTAAGTTGCTGCTACTTCCAAACCTTCCTGTCCGACAGTATCTTCTTCTTTTGAAACTTCATGACCGAAGCATGGTTTTTGCTACCAACACATGCGTTCTTCCATCAACGCATAGTTTCTTCCACTCGACCCTAATACACTCTTCCTAACGTCCTTTGAAGAGAATTTGAGTTATCATCGGAAGTCCTTGGCCCTTTTTATAGGCATCCAAAATCACTCCAAGGTCGACACCTCTTACTTGGCCGTATGTCCAAGTGTCCTTTCCTTACACTATTAATGCGATCTTATGTCATCGCAATTCAAGGTGTCTTGCTCCCCTTTTACCAATGCATAACCCTCAAATTTGCATGTCTTCTTGTGCATCCACCTCATTTGCTTAAGGCCTAAGATTTCTTCCCAACAAGCCACATGTCCGGATGACGACCTTGAATGCGTCCATCCAATCTTATATGCGTTCATCCAACGTCATATGCGTCCATCCTATCTTTGTGCCCTTGAAGTGTTTTTTAATCTCAACATAACACCCTTCAAGACATTGCCACCTAGCATCTTTCCCCATATGCGACCTTCTAATCTTGATTGTGCCATTAACGCAACCTTACCTTGTGCATCCCATTGACGCAACTTGGTCACATATGCTACATGCTCGCAAGGCTTATCCTTGGCCGCATGTCCTTTTCTCGGTTAGCCATCATCAACCCATGGCTTTCTCATCAATGCATAACTTGAGTCACATTAAACTCAAGGCATCACATCCTTGCCCTCATACCTTGCTCTCCCGCATGGATTACCTTTGGCCTATGCGCTCAACTAGGATTATGACCAACCCTCTTCAACGTATACTATTTGCTCAAGCCTTGTCCTATGCGCCATGCCCTCGGATGTCCAACGCATGTCAACCCTTGAGTCAAGCTAAGTCTCAACTCAACACTTTATGATATAACTTACCATTGCCTAGCCTCTTGCTAACGCATCCCTCATGACCAACGCATGTATGTCCTTGTTACTTGTCAACATCCATAATCTCTTGCTCAAGACCAATGCAACCAATCTCATAAACCTTATTACCGCAAGCCTTAGCAACACAAAGACAATTCACCATGCGTTCATCATAGCTTGTTTCATCGCCTAGCTCATCGTTTAGCTAGGCCGCCACATAGCATCATTGCATTGTTTATCGTTTAGCAAGGCCGCCGCATAGCACCATCGCATAATGTTGCCACATAGCACCATCGCATAATGTTGCCATATAGCACCATCGCATAATGTTGCTGCATAGCACCATCACATAGTGTTGCCACATAGCACCATCGCATATCGTTGCCGCATAGCACAAGTCTTCCGCACGGCTCTTGCTCATCGTGTAGCGCTGACGCCCATCGTCTAGCGCACCATCGCTATCGCCTAGCTCATTGTCGCATAGCGCTATTGCCCATCGCATAGCGCTCATTTAGCGCCTCACCGTTCCGCACTATCGCCTACCGCATTTGCTATATGATCGTCTATCCGCCTACACGATCGCCTACCTCATTGTGTAGTGTCGGTCGTTTACTATACGATTACATATCTCATCATGTAGCGCTGCACCTTAGCTACACGATCGTCTACCTTATCGTGTAGCACTGCTTATTTACTACATGATCAAACTGCGCACGCATCTCCAGCGCCTAGCGCCTATGTCCACACAACTTGAGGCTACCACATGCTCTGCTAACCTCCCAAGACATTGGCTGACGCATTCTTGTCCCCGCATAGCCTTTCCTCTCGGCCATACTATAGCCTCTTTTAACACCCAACTAACCTCTCAAATGTTCATGGCCAATGCATGGCACCACACTAACGCTTAGCACAAGGACAACGTATTATCTAATACTTAGCTATTTTTTTCTTGGCTTCCAACGCATGGTTATACTTAACCAAATTTTCATCAGTGAAAGCTTATTTCAAAGCTACTTAACAAATCTATTTAAACACTTAGAATTTTCCTTCTCTTTAACATAAATTTTAACTTAGACTTAGTTAATTCCTTTAATCACCTGCTTAAATAAGGAAAATGAAAATCCAGTTTTCACATATATTATGTCCACTTAATAACCATAATCAATAAGTCTATCATTCACAAGTTGTTTGTAATCATAGCTAGGTCAAAAATACCGTTTTACCCCTGTAAATACATCTTATTCCTTAAGTTCCTATTGATTATCTAATGAACAATTCTGATTCATAATATCTATGAATCAAATCCTTTCTCTATCATGAGAAAGCCGGGCCCCGATTGTTCAAGACCTAGAGTCAGTACTTAAGAGAACAACCTATCTGCTAACCCTAAATATGGTAAGAGTGAATTCTATTTTGCAAGGCTATGTCCCCAGCTATTCATCTGGTCTTATCCCCAAAATGGTAAGCTTATTGAGTAGTGCTATTGGACTACTCTCACCTTTTGTAGATCAAAGGATAATTTCGAACAAACAGGAGTTCATAGCTAGCTTAGGATTAAGATCGAGTTAACCTAGGTTATATAATAAATGAAATAGTCAGTTTTAACAATAAAAGATCGCTTTAAAGAAAAGTGACTATTTTTGTGGTCCAGTTTATATGCAAACTCATTGATAGGATGACCCCACTCTCATGTCTCAACATGAACAATTTGTGGATCACATCATTTGTTGTACCTTACAACTTCTTGTAACAACTACAGAGTGGGCCGCATCAGTGTTACCAAGATGAGATACCCAATTTCATCCATATGCTTATTAAACCATTTAGGCTATGTACGGTCAACTTAATCCTATTTATGTCATTACATAAAGTTATAGCATTCACACTATAGCCAAGGGTGTGTTTTTTGGATTTTCATAATAAGATGCAAAATCAACAAGTCATTGTTATTGATAAAGTAGAATGTTTAACACGAACTGCGAGTTCTAAAACATTCCCAATAGTAGGTTTACTAACTACAGTTAAAAATTGGCTACCGACCCAACTTCAAATGAAAGCTTTATGAGAGACTCAGTTTGTTCTGGCTATTTAGATCTTTTGAGATCGAAAGAATAAAATGGTAGCATTGTCTCAGGCATCGTATATTGACAAGATGCTTATCAAATATTCGATGCAGAACTCTAAGAGGGGCTTATTGCCTTTTAGGCACGGAGTTACATTGTCTAAGGAACTGTGTCCTAAAACACCTCAAGAGATTGAGGAGATGAGATGAATCCCCTATGCATATGCTGTAGGAAGCTTGATGTATGCAATGTTATATATTAGACCTGACATCGGCTATGTATTGGGGATAGCCAGTAGATATCAATCTAATCTAGGATTAGATCACTGGATACCGTTAAAAACATCATCAAGTATCTACGGAGAACGAGGGACTACATGCTTGTGTATGGTTTTAAGGCTTTGATCCTTACGAGATATATAGACTCTGATTTTCAGACTGATAAGGATTCTAGGAAATCCACATCAGCATCAGTGTCCACTCTTAATGGAGGAGCAATAGTATGGAGAAGCACCAAGCAAGGGTGCATCGCTTACTCCACCATGGAGGCTTAGTATGTAGTGGCTTGTGAAGCTGCTAAGAAAGCCGTTTGGCTTAATAAATTCTTGACTAATCTAAAAGTTGTTCCAGACATGTCAAAGCCCATCACACTTTATTGTGATAATAGTGGCATTGTGACTAATTCCTAAGAGCCTAGGAGTCATAAGCGCGGAAAGCATCTAGAGTGGAAGTATCATATCATCTGAGAGATTGTATATCGAATGGATGTGATTGTCACGCAGATAGCTTTAGAGCACAATGTTGTTGATCCATTTACAAAGGCCTTCATGGCTACGGTGTTCGAGGATCACCCGCACAGTATGGATCTACGGGATAGATCACATCTGGACTAGGGCAAATGTTGTGCTCTTATACACATCTAGATGTGTATATGGCTACGGTGTTCGAGGATCACCCGCACAGTATGGATCTACGGGATAGATCACATCTGGACTAGGGCAAATGTTGTGTACTTGTATTGGGCGTGGTATGCCCTAGTTTATTATTTGTGTACTTTTTATTTTGATTATATTGTACCTCCACTAGCTTTAGGTCAAATGGGAGATTGTTGGGGTCGACGCCCTAAATCTGGTAGGGTCCTATAGTTTGTAAACATTGTTGAACAAACTCTTTATGTATTTAATAAAATATTTGATATTTTATTCATTGTCTATAAAATATATGATATTTTAGTTGCATTAACCACAAACCAATAAACTAACATCCAAGGTTATCTTTGTAACTTAAACATGTATGTGGAGACATACAGGTCGATCATGTTTAAATGATAACCTAAATGGTCTATAATAGATGGATAAGGTTGAATACCTTATCATGGTGATACTACGAATATGGCCCGCTTTATAAGTGTTACAATTGTTGTAAAGTGCTACAAATAATCTGATCCTGGTCATTCATGTATTAGACATACGAGCGTGGATATTCTATACAAAGAAGTTTGTATAAAATCAGACCACGAAATGTTTAGTCTCGTTATATAACGCCATTCATAAAGACTTACATTTCACTAGGATGACTATAGGTAACATGACCTGAATCCTGAATGAGTTGTGAACTCCTACCTATGAGGGCGGTCCTTTAATTTGTATGGTTGAGAGTGGCCAGATCGCCAACTCAACAAGCCTACCATTTTAGGAATTTGTCTAATGGGGAGCTGGGAACATAACTACACAAGATGGAATTCACTCCTTTCCCGAGGCAGGAGTAAGTAGATAAATTCCTCCCTTAAGGGCTGATTCTGGATCTTGAACAATGTGGTGCCACACCCTTTCCTGGCTCGAGAGGGGTTTAGTCATAATAGGACTGTGATTTATTGTTCACTAGAGGGATCAATAGTACTTAAGGAGTTAGATGTAACTACAGGGGTAAAACGGTTATTTAACCTAGCTGTACTTACGAACAATTTGTGAAGAGTCATCGTTTTGTTGATTGGTTATATCCAATGGACACAGAAATATATCTGTAGTGCGAAAAGTGCAGCTGTCGGTCTTTAGTGGAGTGCTCAACAGTTAACAGATGGTGAATAATGTAATTAAAGAGTTTAATTAACTATTCATGCACCAATAGAGCTTCAAGCTATAGGTCCATGAGGTCCCCTTGAAGTTCAATAGGATTTAGTTGAGAATCAGTTTTTGGATTAATTTGAATTGTTCAAATTAATGGAGGGATTTAATTATATATGATATAATTAAATTATTTCAATTATATGTGATATAATTGTCATAATGTATTTGATACATCAAAGCTTAATGTAGGAAATATAATATTTGAATGAGATTCGAATATATTTTCTATGAATGAGATTCATAGTTGTTAAAATTTAATATAAATGAGATTTATATTAAATGTCATATACTAGAGAAAAGAAACTATAGTTGATATTGTATGTGATACAATATTAAAACTATAGGTTATATGTTATATTTGATATAACATATAATTTAATATAAATATAATATGATAAGTTAGTTATCATATTTATTTATATTATATTATTATTATTTGAATAATAAGGAAGGAAGTTATAACTCCCTTCCCGATCTTTTCTCTCCACCCACATTAGTGGGGGTGATGATTATTCATTATGGTAAGAAGAATAAAATAATTTTTCTTCTTCTTCTTCTTCTATGACGTTGGAAGTGTTGAACGATTGAGAAGTTACAGAAGCGTTCTATGAGTTTGTCTTGAGTGTTCTCAATCTTCTTCCTCCGCCACCTTAAAATTTCCTTCTTTAGCCAGAACCCACCATTCCTAGGTTCTCACTCTAAGAATACCAAGGTTTCATTGTAGTAGTGTGCGGGTTTTGTTCGTGTTTATTTTGAAGAAGGTCTTCGAGAAGTTTTTATGACCTCAAATCATAGGTAATTAACTCTCATACTTAAAAACATATAAACTCATATTAACTCCAATTCTTTAATTCATGAAACTTTCATACTTAAATAGATAAGACTCTTACATTAACTTAATTAACTCTAATCCTTTAATTTTCCAACTCTCATAAATTAATTCATCCATAACTCATCTAATTAAAACGTATTTAATTTTAAACAATTTGATACTTAAAGGGATTATGTCTTAACTTACCTTTATGATGACATTGGTTTCAATCTTCTTGGGTTCAATCTTCTCCTTTTCTTACTTTGTTCTGATTTATGGAACTTTGTTTTTGTTGAAGCAATTTTGGCTATGGCTTATATCTTTATCTGTCATTAAAAATAAAGGATTTCATTATTATTTTCCGTTTTACTTCTGAATGTTTCTTCCAAATGGGATTTTGAAATTTAATGTATTTTTTCCATTTGGGTTGTGAGATTTACATCAATTATTTACCACACCATACCACAGATGATTGAGTGGAGGGTGTAAAGTGAAGAAGAATGACTGAGATTTATGTTTTCTTATTCTATGTATTTATGAAGTTCAATTTGTTTGAACCTCCCTAGTCCCTACTGCTTGTGCTTATTAATACAATCTCATATCATATTACATAAAATGTGAGGGCATGTTTTCCCACAAAATTATGTTTCACGTGCTCAATCATTTCTATAAATGATCTCAGATCTTTGTTGTTGCCTTACTCGTGCTCTATGGAGGCAAATTCACATCGTTGAGTCTTCAGTTTTTATTACTTGATGCATATATATTTGGATGGTTTAATTTTGATTACTGGCATTTTGAATTCGTAGACTTGAATGGATTTAACGGTTATAGAGTTTGATGGAACTGATACTTCAAAAAATGTACGAGATGCAGATACAAATGCCAATAAAAATACCGTTGATGTTGATTCAGATGAGACATCAGATGTTCTAAATCCACCGAAAAGAAGGAAGAATATGAAATAATCCATAGTTTGAGATCATTTTTAGAGGCTAAAAGATGATCCTAAAGACCCTCATGCTCAATGTAAATATTGTGGAGTAGTCTATGCATGTCATTTTAAATGTAATGGTACTGGGACTACGAAGAATCATTTGAAAAATTTTAAAAATTACCCCTACTAGAAGAATAGAGGTCCAACCCAAATGACATTAGCTTTCAAATGTAAAGATAAAGACAATGTTGGGGATAATATTTCACAACTTGTATGTAAGTCATATAGTTCAAATATTTGTCGGGAAGCTTTGGTTGAAATGATAATTGTAGACAAATTGCCATTTATGTTTGTGGAGGGTAAAGAACTTAAGAAATTTGTTGATAGATTAACATGTGCAAGTCAACCTAGATTTGTTTTTCGGTCTCGGTTTACTATGGCTAGAGATGTACTTAAGTTTTATGTTAATGAGAAACAGAGTTTGAAAGACATGTTTGAGAAGAAGAAGTATAGAGTCTTTCTCACTATGGATTGTTGGACGTTGGGACAAAATATAAATTACATGGTACTAATTGTCCATTTCATATATTTTTATCGGAGATTACATAAAAAGATACTTAGTTTTTGTCCAATTAAGAATCATGAAGGTGATACTATTAGTAAAACCATTGAAAAGAATGTGAAGTATTGAGGCATTGAAAAGGTAATAACTTTGATGGATGATAATGCAAGTTCAAATGCTATTGCGATTGCTTATCTTCTGAAAGGATTCAATAAGGAATTATTGTTTGGTGGAGAATTTTTGCATGTTTGTTGTTGGGTTCCATATATTAAATCTTATAGTACGTGCTTTTAAGAAACATAATGATTGTATTAATAGGACTCAATATGTTGTAAGATTTATAAGATCATATTCTCCACGTTTTCTAAAGTTTTCAAAGTTCATTGAAATCGAAAAAAATTCTTGTAAGAGTTATGTATGTCTTGATGTTCCCACATGATGGAACTCCATATATATGATATTTTTAAGTTTGAAAAGGCTTTTGATAGATTAAAAGATGAAGATGCTTCTTATAGACACGATATATCACCAAATAAGAAAGATTGGACAAATGCTAAGATGTTGATTAGGTTTTTAAAAGTCTTTTATGATGTGACATTGAAAATTTTAGGCTCTTTGTACACCACTTCGAATATGGTTTTTCATCATATTACCTGAGACTCCTCAACATGAGGCTCGACCTCATATTTTACCTTACCGACTTGTTTTTGGTACGGCGGGGAGTAAATACCTTCTTCGTCAGTCGATCGAGAGAATTCCTCAAACGTGTCGATCTCGGTGCAACAGACAATGAAAGGCTCTCAACGACTTTCCAGTGTAAGCCTTAGATGTGCAAGTTGAGAAAGAGACTCTACCTCAACGAGCATGGGGGTTTGAGACCCTATGTGGAACTCAATAGGTTACTGCACACATTCGGAAGAAGAATTAGCAAGTTCACACATAATAAAGTCCAAAGTCTTATCTTGACCTATATTTCGAGGAACTAGCTGCTCAACATTATAGTCGATGTAAGCAACTTCACTGCAAGGTTCGGTATTACTAGAAGATTAATGATCCCAAGACTCTTCTAGTCTCCCTACTGATTCAGTAATTTGAGCAACGAGGTTACTCAAATTACTAATTTCAATTGCAAAACTGAAGTTATCTTGATGGAAACTAAGGGATTCTTACTGATTGAGGGAGGATTCTTGCACCATCTCATAAGATTAATTAGAAAGCTCCTTAACTAATTCTTCTAAAGAAGTACTTGAATTGGAGGACGTTGCATGTATCTACATCAATGTTTGGTTAGATATCTCCCAAGAAGGGTAATGTTCGCGTACAGGACCACGCAAAACCTATGTTTGCCTAATAGGCAAATCTTGAACAAGAGAGGTTAGTTGAAGAACTTGACTTTTAAGTTCATTTATTTCTCTTACCTCTTGTTCTTCTTTTGCCACTTGGTAGACCTTATCTAGACATTTTTATACATGAATACATCTTAGTAACATATCCAATCAAGATTGCAAAACTAAGAATCTTGGCTTAACATGCTTAAAAGACAAAAATCCCTAAACATGATTTTGGAATTTCAAACCAATTCAAGAATCCATAATTTCATAATGCAATTAATAAAGAAAAGCAGAAAACTCAAGAAGATTGCAAGAATTCTTGAAACCCTAGAAAGAAGATTGAGAAATTACTTCACAAATCCTTAGACAAATCTATGAAGAAATCCATTATAATGTTTACAATCAAAGAAAGAAATGAAAATCTAACTAATTAAAGACAAAGTTAGCAATGAGTTGAACTGATGAAGAGAGAAACTTTAGACTCTATGAAGAATTTTGCCTCCTTTTTCACTAAAAATGAAAGAATACAATTTATAATTGCAGGTGTAGCATCAGACGCTGAGGCTGGCGTAGCAATGCTAAATTGTAAAAAAAAGCCAAGAAGCATTGGGCTAGGGTCTTGACGTTGGGCCTGAAGCTGGGTTGCACAACGCGCACGCACCCACGCGCTAACAGTCTCGTCAAAATCCGAAGCGTTTTGTCGCTGTTGGGAGCATTGCAATGCTACCATGTTTTGCAGCAGATGGATGCTTTTTGTCTTCAAGCGTTGCTCGACGCTTTTGGGAGGGTCATGAGCCTGGGTCTGATGGCATTTTGCTAATTACTCAAATTCTCTTCAACTTTGTTGACTTCTTGGTTATTTTTTATTCTTTTTAGCCCAATTTTCTCGAAATGACCCCTACTCGCAATATTAAAAGCATACAAACAACACAATTTTGAGGGAATTAACGTAGAAAATATATCTTTCTTAAAGACCTATCATTCATCAAACACAACACCTCTACTTACCATCATCTTCTCAGTAACAGGATTATATAGCTTGTAACTTTTTGAACTTGCATCATAGCCAACAAAAATATGCTTATCACTTTTATCATCAAGCTTTCTAAGCTTTTGATCAGGTATATGTAGATAAGTGATACTTCTAGATACTCTCAAATGAGCAATGGATGGTGTTCTTCCTGTCCATTTGTTGAGGCGTTTTGTTCCATAAGCTTCTAGTAGGGGGAACGATTGGACAAGTATACATCACGTTGAACAATTTGTGCACAAAATTATTTTGGCATCTTCTTACTCTTCAACATGTTTCGAGCCATATTAAGTATTGTTCTATTCTTCCTTTCAACAACACCATTTTGTTGAGGAGTCCATGGAATTTTCATTAGCCAACAAATTCCATTTTCTGTGCAAAAAACTTTAAATTTATTAATTCTCCTCCCCTATCTAATCTCAAAGCTTTTATGTAATAACTGCTTTCCTTTTCAACAAGAACTTTAAATCTCTTAAACATGCCAAATACCTCTAATTTCTCCTTGACAAAATAAATCCAAGTTTTTCAGCTGAAATCATCGATAAATAATAAGAAATAATTATTCTTACCAAAAGAACTTGGTTTGATCGTCCATAAAGATCAGTGTGTACTTACTATAGTGGTCTTCTTGCTCTTGAAGAAGATTATTATGGAAAACTCTTCCTTGATTGCTTGCTATAAAGATAACCTTCACAAAATCGATCTGGATGTTTGACATATGGCAGTCCTTCACCATGTCTTTCCTTGCTAATCAAAGTTTCAAATGCCCAAGTCTCAAGTGCTAAATTCAAGATGGACCTTTCAAACAATACTTCGAGCATTTAGCAACATCAGTTTTATTTTTAATAAAAATATTCTATTCTTCGACATTTGCACTTTAGCAATCATATTATCATGATTATCCCTTATTGAAAAGACTATAATCCTTCATCAAAATATTATAGCCTTTCTCTAAGAGTTGTCGCAAACTCAAAATATTTTTCTTCATATCAATCACATAATAAACATCAGAGATAAATTTATGCTTTCCATTCTTCAAGTTCATCAAAATCTTAGTATTTCCTTTACCAGGATTTTTTGTGGCATCACTAAATATGATATTACCACCAACGAATTCATCAAGTTTCACAAACATCAACTTACATCCACACATGTGATTGCTTGCGCCGCTATCATGATACCATGCATTGTTTTCAATGTTTCTTCACCTTTACATGCTAGAAGCAATGATGACTCGTGTTGGGCTTGAGTTGCGGAAAACGGGCTGAAGGAAAATGATTTACTAACTCTGTTGGGCTTTGAGAATATGATGACCGTTAAACGTATACCAGAAACCACCTTATTTCTTCACATAAACACAAAACAACGTGCTAAAAGCACAATCCGTGTGATGAAGGATCTCGACCTTACACTTTGATGACTGAGATTAGAGCTTCACTTTTCTGTTGGTAATGCACTTCGAACGACTAATCTTTTCTTTTCTTTTTGCAGAGAAAAAACGAGAGAAAAGAAAAGAGAGAATCGCGGGAGGCTGCCGGAAATCACAGAGGTGATGAATCTTTAGTCGTCTAGGCAATGGGAGGTAAAGCTGGGGCCGTCTAGATGATAAGGCACAAGTCCTCTAGACGATGAAGGCTTTACTGAAGAACGTTTAGACGAGGTCGTCTAAACGATGGTTGTCTACATGATGAGGCTTGCAGAAGTAAACGATCGTTGGCTAAAAGCTAGACGATCGTTTGCTAAAAGCTACACAATCAGTGGTTCAAAGGTATACGATAGAGGAAGAAGATGAGAAGAAGAAGAACACGATAGTTTTACATGGTTCGGCCAAGGTAGGCCTACATCCACGAAGAAGCGGACGGGAGTTTTTATTCAAGATTACTTCAAGATAAGTGTAGTCACTTATTTACAATATGCTCTCTCTCTCTCTCTGTAAAAATTAGTTATAAAAAGTATTTAAAGGTAGCTTGATTTGTAACTGATTCTATAACTGAATGAAGTTATTTTCATCTTCTGTGTAACAATCTCCACCTTGAAATGAACTTCATGCTTTCTTTAGCTTCTCTGATCTGACTGTTTCTTTCCTTTAACCTTTGTCTCTTAGCTCAAACCCTATTATATCAAGGCACTTATGGAGTTTGAGCTGAGTGACTGTTTTTGTCAACAAGTCGGAGGCATTTTCTGAGGTATGAACTTTCAGAACTTCAATCTGCATAGCTTCTATTTGTTGTCATATGAAATGATATTTCACATCTTTATGTTTTGTTCTATTATGGTACTGAGGATGCTTTGACAAATGAATTGTACTTTGATTATCACAAAAAATCTTCACTGTGTTCTATTTAATTTCGAAGTCACTTAGGAGACCCTTTAGCCATAGGCCTTCCTTCACTGCTTCTGATAGTGCTATGAACTCTGCTTTAGTAGTAGAACGGGCCATTACTAATTGTAAGGTAGCCTTCCAGCTTAGGACACACCTTCCAAATAGGAAGATATACCCTGATAATGACCTCCTCTTATCTAGATCTTCGGCGTAATCTGAGTCTACATAACCAATCAGCTCTGGTTCACTGTTTGGTAGCTATTGGTACATTAGTCTAGCATTAGTAGTACCCTTTAGGTACCTCATAATCCACTTTGTAGCCTCCCAGTGCCTCTTACCTGGATTAGCCATGTATCTACTCACTAGGCTAATAGCATAGGTAATGTCAGGTCTTGTAGACATCATTAAATACATCAAACTTCCCACAACTTGAGAATAAGGAACTGTTGACATGATTTGTTAATGCTCAATGTCAGAATCTTTGGGTGAATTCTCTGCTGAGAGTTTGAAATGTTAGCTATAGGAGTAGTTACTACTTTTGCCTCTGTCATTTGATACTTCTTTAACAATTTACTACAGTATTGTGACTGATCAATGCTTAGAATACTTGTTTTTCTGTTTCTAATAATGTCAATGCCTAGTATTCTTGTTGCATTTCCCATGTCTTTCATTTCGAACTCTAATTTCAGTAGATCTTTTACTTTATTAAGCTCTTTCATTGTTGCTCCTGCTAGAAGCATATCATCCACATATAGTAACAAGTAGATAGGATGAGTATAGGACTCTGTATTTATATAAACACAGCTATCATAGAAGCTTCTATAGAAACCATTCTTCTGAACAAAGTCACTAAACCTTCTGTTCCAGCATCTTACGGACTGTTTGAGGCCATAGATAGATTTTTTCCGTAGACACACATAATCTTCCTTCCCTTCGACCTCATACCCCTTCGGTTGGCTCATGTAGATAACTTCCTCTAGGAAGCCATGTAGAAAAGCTGTTTTGACATCTAGTTGCTCTAGCTCTAGGTTATTTTAAGCCACAATCGATAATAATAATCTGATAGAAGTCTGTTTTACCATTGGAGAAAAAATCTCATTAAAATCGACACCTGGCCTTTGTGTAAAGCCCTTAGCAACCAACCTAGCTTTAAATCTAGGTATTTCATCATTAGAAAAACCTTCCTTCAACTTGTACATCCATTTAGATACAATTGGTTTGCATTCTTTAGGCAAAGATGGCAACTCCCATGTGTTATTTCTCATCAGTGAATCAATCTCTTCATTCATAGCTTCTATTCCCATCTTAGCTTTAGAACAACGCACTGCTTCCTCAAAAGTTGAGGGTTCTGCATCATTAGTTAAATCAGAAGCATTCAAAGCTAAGTAGTCTTCATATCTTGATGGTGGGACAATGTTTCTTCTCTGCCTATCTCTAGCTAGGCTGTAACTTCTCGACTCTGGTTTTTCTTGCTCAGTATCAATAGTAGCATCTTCTACTTCTTCTTCTAGATGAGGTAGTTGATCAAAGTATGATTCGAAGTTTGAAGGATCAAAAGTAGGAACTAAAACTTGTTCCACCTCAATTGTATCACTCTTCTCTTGAGGTATTGAAACATTAGGGTTAGTTTTCTACATATACATCTCATCTTCATTGAAAATCACATCTCTACTAGTTATGCATCTTTTCTCAATAGAGTGTCACATTCTAAACCCCTTAACACCTTCTGTGAAGCCCAAAAACATATACTTCACAGCTCTGGCAGCTAGTTTTCCTTTACTCTGATGAACAAAGCCAGTGCAACCAAACACCCTTAGGTTATTCAGGTTAAGTGGTTGTTTGGTCCATCTTTCTTCAGGGGTTAGAAGGTTAAGAGATGCATGAGGGCATCTATTCAGTATATAAACTGTATATGAAGCTGCCTCAGCCTAAAATTTCTCAGGTAGTATAGCATCAGATAGTAAGCTTCTCACCTTCTCCATTATTGTTCTATTCAACCTCTCTATTACCCCATTTTGATGAGGTGTATACTTAGCTATCTTGTGTCTAGATATACCATGTTGTCTGCAATAAACATTGAACTCTTCTGCACAATATTCAAGCCAATTATCTGTTCTAAGACACTTAATCTGATAGTTAGACATTTTTTCAACCATGACCTTCCATTCTTTAAATTTTTCAAAAACTAAATCCTTAGATTTAAGGAAATAGATCCAGCTCTTTCTTGAGTAATCATCAACAAAAGTTAGGAAATACCTGGCACCATTTAATGATTGAAAAGAAGAAGGACCCCATAGGTCTGAATGCACATAGTCAAGGATGGCCTTGGTTATGTGTTGAGCCTTCATAAAGCTCTGCCTAGTAGCCTTCCCTATTACACAATGTTCACAAAAGAATAGGCTCTGAGGAACTCCCTTAGGTAGAATACCTTGGTTGGCTAGAGGTTGTAGACCTTTGGTACTAATGTGTGAGAGTCTCTTGTGCCATAAATCTCCTTCAGTAGGCTAATTTTGAGACACAATCAAAGTTGAGTGTACCTGATGAACTCCTTGCACTACATACACTCCATTTATCTTCAACCCTCTAAGGATAGGCTTACTGTTATTCAAAACTTCACAGTAACCTTCCTTGTCTCTATATTCATAGCCAATAGAATCAAGCATGCCAAGCGAAATTAGATTTCTCTTCAGCTTAGGCACATGTCTGACATTTCTTAAGAGTTTGACTGTTCCATCTTCTAGTTTCAATGACACTGAACCAATCCCAACCACTGGACATGAGTTATTGTTTCCCATGTAGACTGATCCACCATCAAATTCTCTATAAGTACTAAACCAGCCTTTGTGAGGTGTCATGTGGAATGAATATCCTGAATCTAGAACCCAATCTAGGTTCTTATTTGCTTCTTCTTCTGCCCTGCAATTAGATGTAGCCAAAACATCAGAATAAAAGTAAGAGTCCTCCCAAACTGAGGCTTCACCTGACTGATTTGGTTGGACTTTGGGTTGTGGCTGAGATTGCTTATTTTTTTGCTCATTTTCCCACTTCAATGTTCTGCAATCTTTGATTAAATGTCCATGTTTTTTACAATATTTGCATCTGACCTTGGACTTCTCCTTTCCTCCTTCATCATTTGAGCTCTGTTTTCCTTTTTCTTTTTTGTTCTGTTTTGACTTCCCTTTAACAAACAAGCCTTCTGCACTAGGCTTGTCTTCTTTGCTTGTAATGAACTCCATTTCTCTGATCTTAAGAGTAGAAATTATGATATCAGTAATAATGGAATCTCTCCCATATCTTAGGGCTGTCTTCACTTCTCTGTAGGATTCAGGCAATGAGTTAAGAAGCACGAATGCTTCATTGTCTACCCCAATTTCTTCTCCTTGAGTCTTAAACTCAGTAGTAATTCTCTTGAAATCATCTAGGTTATCTGTTAAAGACTTTGATGCACTCATTTTGAATGTAAAGAACCTTTCCCTTAGGAAAAGTTTATTGGGCAAATTTCTTATCTCATATAGCTCATTTAATTTGCTCCACATCTTGAAAGCTGTCTCCTGATCAATTACTTGTCGTAGGACATTATCTGACAAGTTTAAAATTAGTGTTCTGAGCAATTAGCTCCATATTTTCTTTCTCTTCTTCTATTGTTGTGCTTGGCAGCTTTGCTGGATCATCTAGGGCCTTGTGTGCCCTCTGCTGTCCCAAGATAGCCTTAATTTTGGCCTTCCACAAACCAATGTCACCTTTTCCATCAAATTTCTCGATTGTCATACCTTGCAACTGCCATTTTTTTATTTGAAACTCAACTGAAAGACTCTAAGATTATTGCTTCTTTGAATCTTAACTAATCTTGAAGCTTTTTTGCAGGTTCTGATATCACTTGTTGGGCTTGAGTTGCGGAAAACGAGCTAAAGGAAAATGATTTACTAACTCTATTGGGCTTTTAGAATACGATAGCCCTTAAACGTATACCAAAAACCCCCTTATTTCTTCATACAAACACAAAACAACGTGCTGAAAGCACAATCCGTGTGATGAAGGATCTCGACCTTACACTTTGATGGTTGAGATTAGAGCTTCACTTTTCTGCTGGTAATGCACTTCGAACAACTAATATTTTCTTTTCTTTTTGCAGAGAAAGAACGAGAGAAAAGAAAAGAGAGAATCGTCAGGAGGCTACCGGAAATCGCAGAGGCGATGAGTCTTCAGTCGTCTAAGCGATGGGAGGTAAGCTGGGGTCGTCTAGACGATAAGGCACAAGTCATCTAGACGATGAAGGCTTTACTGAAGATTGTCTAGACGAGGTGGTTTAATCGATGGTTGTTTACACGATGAGACTTGTAGAAGTAAACGATCGTTGGTTAAAAGCTACACGATTGGTAGGTCAAAGGTATACGATAGAGGAAGATGATGAGAAGAAGAAGAACACGATAGTTTTACGTGGTTCGGCCAAGGGAGGCCTACGTCCATGGAGAAGCTGACGGGAGTTTTTATTCAAGATTGCTTCAAGATAAGTGTAGTCACTCAATTACAATATGCTCTTTCTCTGTACAAATTAGTTATACAAAGTATTTAAAGGTAGCTTGATTTGTAACTGATTCTGTAACTGAATGAAGTTATTTTCATCTTCTGTATAACAACTCGCCACTTTCTTCATCTTTCTTAGCATAATTTGCATTTTCTTCCACTTTATTTTAGCATTTCCAAGAATAATGGCCAAATTTATGACAATTATAACATTCAATATCATACCTCATTTCATTATTTAATCTTTCTCTATTTGACCTCGAATAATTTTGTCTTCCATGACCTCTTGATAAATTTGAGTTTGGATTGCTCTCATCATATTTTCTTTGACCGTGGTTTTCTTGGTCTCAACCATTAAAATCACTATGTCCACAATTATTACCACGTTCTCGTTTTTTTTTTTTTTTTTTTGGGTTATCTTCTTTATCTCTCAAATGCAAGTTTGACTAAAATGGTTGCTCAATTGTTTGTTTATTCTTGAGAAGCTTCTCTTTATGGGCTTGTAAAGAACCCATAAGTTGATCAACGAACACTATACTCAAATTATTTGATTCTTCAATAGCTACAACGATGAAATTGAACTTTTCATCCAATAAGTGAAGTATCTTTTCTACCACTTGTTCATTATTTATTGTTTCACCATATATTTTCATTTCATTTACTATTGCTAGCAATTTTGAAGTATAATCTAAAATCATTTTAGACTCCTTCATATGTAGTGATTCATAATCACCTCTCAATATTCACTTTTCAATTTTTTAAGGCGAACCTTCTTGACTCGATCTACTCCTTTGTAAGTATTCTCCAAAATTTTTCATGCTTGATGTGCAATAGTTGCTCCAAAAATCTTCACAAAATTTGGATTGTCAATGGCTTGATGAATCGTGGTGAGAGTCTTTTGGTCTTTCTTTCTCGTATTTTGCAAAGCTTCTTGTTGACCTTGATTTAAAGTCGTATCACTTTCTGATTCTTCATAACCATTATTAACAATGTCTCATACATCTTATGAACCAAGTAGAGCTTTCATACAAATATACCAACTGCTATAATTTTCTTCCGTCAGTTGAGGTACTTAGAAGGGAACCAAATTGTCATTTGTCATTTGCAAAAACAATTCTTGTTTTGCAAACTCCGAAACTCAAGTTCTGATATCACTTTGTTGGAAGCGTGTGATGAATACTTACAAATAAGTAACTGACAAAGGAATATTTGAGAGAAAACAATTTCACTTTTATTTGAAAGACTCTTCAAACTTGACTCTTTGTGTATTCTTCTCTACGCACTTGGATGCTTTACAATCCTACTTATAGGATTCTCATGGGTAAATAACTCTCATACTTAAATACATAAAAACCCATATTAACTCCAATTCTTTAATTCATGAAACTCTCATACTTAAATATATAAGACTCTTACATTAACTTAATTAACTGTAATCATTTAATTTCCCAACTCTCATGAATTAATTCATCTATAACACGTCTAATTAAAACGTGTTTAATTTTCTACAATTTACAAGGATTTTGTCTTAACTTACCTTTTTTATGACAGTGGTTTCAATCTCATGGGTTCAATCTTCTCCTTTCCTTACTTTGTTCTGATTTATAGAACTTTGTTTTTGTTGAAGCAATTTTGGCTATGGCATATATCTTAGTCTGTCATTAAAAATAAAGGATTTCATTATTATTTTCCGTTTTACTTCTGAATGTTTCTTCCAAATGGGATTTTGAAATTTAATGTTGTTTTTCCATTTAGGTTGTGAGATTTACATCAATTATTTACCACACCATACCACAGATGATTGAGTGGAGGGTGTAAAGTGAAGAAGAATGACTGAGATTTATGTTTTCTTATTCTATGTATTTATGAAGTTCAATTTGTTTGAACCTCCCTAGTCCCTACTGCTTGTGCTTATTAATACAATCTCATATCATATTACATAAAATGTGAGGGCATGTTTTCCCACAAAATTATGTTTCACGTGCTCAATCATTTCTATAAATGATCTCAGATCTTTGTTGTTGCCTTACTCGTGCTCTATGGAGGCAAATTCACATCGTTGAGTCTTCAGTTTTTATTACTTGATGCATATATATTTGGATGGTTTAATTTTGATTACTGGCATTTTGAATTCGTAGACTTGAATGGATTTAACGGTTATAGAGTTTGATGGAACTGATACTTCAAAAAATGTACGAGATGCAGATACAAATGCCAATAAAAATACCGTTGATGTTGATTCAGATGAGACATCAGATGTTCTAAATCCACCGAAAAGAAGGAAGAATATGAAATAATCCATAGTTTGAGATCATTTTCAGAGGCTAAAAGATGATCCTAAAGACCCTCATGCTCAATGTAAATATTGTGGAGTAGTCTATGCATGTCATTTTAAATGTAATGGTACTGGGACTACGAAGAATCATTTGAAAAATTTTAAAAATTACCCCTACTAGAAGAATAGAGGTCCAACCCAAATGACATTAGCTTTCAAATGTAAAGATAAAGACAATGTTGGGGATAATATTTCACAACTTGTATGTAAGTCATATAGTTCAAATATTTGTCGGGAAGCTTTGGTTGAAATGATAATTGTAGACAAATTGCCATTTATGTTTGTGGAGGGTAAAGAACTTAAGAAATTTGTTGATAGATTAACATGTGCAAGTCAACCTAGATTTGTTTTTCGGTCTCGGTTTACTATGGCTAGAGATGTACTTAAGTTTTATGTTAATGAGAAACAGAGTTTGAAAGACATGTTTGAGAAGAAGAAGTATAGAGTCTTTCTCACTATGGATTGTTGGACGTTGGGACAAAATATAAATTACATGGTACTAATTGTCCATTTCATATATTTTTATCGGAGATTACATAAAAAGATACTTAGTTTTTGTCCAATTAAGAATCATGAAGGTGATACTATTAGTAAAACCATTGAAAAGAATGTGAAGTATTGAGGCATTGAAAAGGTAATAACTTTGATGGTTGATAATGCAAGTTCAAATGACATTGCAATTGCTTATCTTCTGAAAAGATTCAATAAGGGATTATTGTTTAATGGGGAATTTCTGCATGTTCGTTGTTGTGCCCCATATATTAAATCATATAGTATGTGATGCTTTTAAGGAACATAATGATTGCATTAATAGGACTCAATATGTTGTAAGATTTATAAGATTTTCTCCTGCACGTTTTTAAAATTTAAAAAGTGCACTAAAATCAATTTTTTTTTTTTTTTTTTTTTTGTAAGAGTTATGTGCATCTTGATGTTCCCACTAGATGGAACTCCACATGCTTGAGGCAGTTGTTAAGATTGAAAAGGCTTTGATAGATTAGAAGATGAATATACTTCTTATAGACACGATATATCACCAAATAAGAAAGATTGGACAAATGCTAAGATGTTGATTAGGTTTTTAAAAGTCTTTTATGATGTGTGAAAATTTTAGGCTTATTGTACACCACGTTGAATATGGTTTTTCATCATATTACAATTGTTTAGAATTGTATACATTTAAATTCTGGTAGTGCAAATGCAATGCTAGTTGAAATGGCCAATTCATGAAGGAAAAATTTACGAAGTATTAGGGAAACAATGAAAAAATAATTTATTGTTGTATATTACTATTGTGTTGGATCTTCGAAAAATGCTATTGTTTATATCTTTTTGTCTTAAAAAATTTTTTGGGCCAAAGGTTGTCAAATCTATGGGAAATGTAGTGGAGCAATGTTGTAGATGTCTCTTTCATGAGTATTTAAGTACTTAGAATAGAAATGAGCCTAACGGTAATAGTACTTATACACCAATTGTCTCGGCTTTAGATGCCATTATTGATTGTGTTGTAACTGAAAAGCTGGGTGAAGACTTTGTCTATGATACTGATGTTGATTTTGAAGGTGATGAGACTACACCTTTCGCATAGGGTAAGAGATTGATATCTATTCGTTGGAATTCATTGTTAAGAATGAAGGTGATATTGACATACTTCAGTGGTGGAAGATAAACAGTCATCGGTTTGAAGTTCTTAGCCGTATGGCTAGTAATATTTTGGAAATTACACTATCTATTGTAACGTTTGAGTAAGTTTTTAGTACAGGAGGACGTGTTGTTGATTCATCACATTGTTCATTGGCTCCATAAACAATGGAGGCTCTAATCTGTACTCAAAATTGGCTAATGGTCCAATCGATCTTGAAGTTTAACATGAATTGAAAGATACTTTAAAATGGTAGACATATTGAGTCATAAACTCTTGTCTATGATCTCCTGTTGAATTCAGTTTATGAACTATGTTCATAGACATGTTAATGGACCATTGTTCAAAATGGTAAGCATATTGA
This sequence comes from Benincasa hispida, assembly GCF_009727055.1. Classification (NCBI taxonomy): domain Eukaryota; kingdom Viridiplantae; phylum Streptophyta; class Magnoliopsida; order Cucurbitales; family Cucurbitaceae; genus Benincasa; species Benincasa hispida. The sequence continues at coordinate 37,627,956 of NC_052350.1, forward strand.
GGCCCTGAAGTTCATAACTAATGGTCCAATTCACAAGAATGAGTGAATTTCATCTTGTATAGCTATGTTCCCAGCTTCCTACTCGAATAAATCTCTAAAAGGGTAGGCATATTAAGTTAAATCGGGTCACTCTTACCCATACAAATCTGCTCTCATAGACTGGAGTTCATAACTCACTCATGATTAAGGTCGAGTCACTAATGGTCATTTTATGAGATGTTAATCTCTTCAGTCAATGCTGTTATAAAGAGAAATTAATCATTTCACAGTCTGATCTTATACAAACTCTTTGTATAGGATACCCTCACTCGCATTTCTCCATATGAACAATTAGAATCAAGTCTTTTGTGACACTTTACAACTTTTGTAACAATTACAAAGTGGACCGTATCTGTAGGGTCACTAGGATAAGACACCCAACCTTATCCATATATTACAGATCATTTAGGTTATTACTTAAACATGATGCACCAATATATGTCAACTATATACATGTTTAAGTTCCATAAAATAACCTTGGATCTTTCTTTAATGGATAATTGCATATATAAAATAGTCAACCATTCTTTCAAATAACATATTAAGTACGAGGCTTTGAGATATACTTCTGAATAGTTACTTCTCCCAATGATATCTACATATTGTTGGAAGAAAGCTTATCTGTCATTGTGCCTATTTGTGCGCCTATTTGTGTGGGTGTGTACCTAAATCTCATTTAAATCACAAAAATAATACGTGAAATATATTATATAAATCTCAATCAAACCAAAATTTGTCATAATATTTATGTGTACATATGAAAGTAAGACAACAAAAAAATAATAAAATTACAAAAGTAAGTTGGTCGTAATGGATCCTATTGAGATTCAATCAAAGTTCGGCATTGGCTAGATAAAAGGATTGTCATGGGTATATAAGGGAGAACATCTATCTCCAATGGTATGAGATCTTTTGGGTCAAAACAAAAAGCAATACCATGAGAGTTTATGTCAACAGTAGACAATATCATAACATTATGGAAATACGATCTGGAGATCCAATGCCTCTAACACACACCTTAATTATCTCGTAGCTTGATAACACTCTTTTGTTTCTGCATCATCTCAAAATACCTAATAAAGGCTATATTTAATTAGGTTCAGTATCTATCAAAATTAAGCTTATGAAAGACCAAGTAAGTGATAAAGCATGCAAAATCCAACACAACATTCAAAACTCAAATTAGTTAAACTTCTCGAACAAAACAACTTAAACATAAACATAAACTTTTCCTTTTAACATTTATAAACATAACAATTCCCTAAAACTTGAATCAATCATAGGATCATTGTAACAAATAAATGAACAAAGCAATCATCCCACACCTACCCTCTAAATCTAAGCTCATAAATATATTAACTTGTACCAAAACTTAAATATACCCGCATTTGACACTTGCAATGAAACCAATCCTATATTACCTAAAACAAAATAAACAATCGGTTCTACTACCTCATCCTTTAAATTAATCTCTAACACAACTTTAAACTTATCCAATATCTTTTGATGGGTCTTTGAACACCATCGAGAAATGGGCATCCAAATTTAACCTATTATTTTTCGTTTAAAGTCATATGCATTAGAAGAAATTAGTGTGCTTAGGAGAAAGGAGATGTGTTCATATGTTAATCAAAGTACAAACATAAAATTAAACTGAACTGGGGAAAAAATATATATAAATAGAAAAGTGCGTTTGCCGGGAGTCGAACCCGGGTCTATTGCTTGGAAGGCAATTATCCTAACCGTTGGACTACAAACGCTTCATCGATTTATATATATATATATAATAATTAAGATTATTCCTATATTATAAATTTTAATCATATGAAGTATTTTTTCTTTAAAGGTCAAATCCAACCAACTATCTACCGTATAAATTTGAATACATGACTTTCAGAACAAATATATAATATATTTTTAAAATATTTATTTTCTTGTTAGATTTTCAATTCAGTCCCTAAATTATTTAAGTTCTACACCATGGTCTCTCAAAATAATTTATTCAAATAAAGATACTATTGTATTTTATTTATCCATTCATTTTTCAAATACTAAAAATCATTTTTGGTCCTTGAATATTGTTGTACATTGGTTAAGATTTTAGAGTCTAAATTTTGGAACCAAGTTGGACTCTAAAATCTTATTCTTGTTGTTTAGGAGTAATTGGATTCTTTTAGAAACAATTTTAGTAAGTATAATTCTACTTGTTAGGTCGGTTTATTGTGTGCTAGCATTTTGTATGTTTTAATTACCAAATGGTTATGTTTTAAAATTATCAACGTTCTTGAATTGTATGTTGTACTCTTGTGGTGATATGGTAGTGATCGGCATACTAAAGTGTTGTTATAAAAGTATCAATTGGTTGAGTTTGATTTATTCATTTTGTAACTCTTTATTTAGTGTCTTTAATCAGAGTCTCATAAGCTACTTGTTAAGGTGGATGATGTTTTTCTTATTTTGTTTCGTAGAGTATAGTGGATGATGTTTTCTATTTTGTTTCCTAGAGGAAGTTTTAGTTTCCAAGTGAGGCTTTAGCCATTTATTTACATTACCAAGTGGAAATTGTTTCTTTACCTTAATTAATGAAATTTTCTCTTGAATTGTTTTTATTGTTTTAAGTATTAGAAACTTGATGGGTTCTTGTTATACTTTTTTCTTTTTCAAATGACATTGAGGGCTATGCCATTATTTGCTTTTCGTTCTAATATTGTTGTCCTTACATAATTTATAGGTTATATAGAGGCTTTGTAGTTCTATCTGACGAATATGACAAAGTAGCTGAAATTTACTTCGTTCAAATTTGAAAGAGAAATTTCATTCAGTCATTCGTTCATTCTAATAGCTGAAAGTTCTCTAGACTCCTTTCAAATAGTTTTACGTATTGTACTTAGATTCTAATCTTTAACACTTCTCTCTTCGTAATGTTGGACTGATATCAGACCTAATTGGATATTTCTCCAACAAGTATTCAAGTACATGTCCGTACCCGTTTAAGGTGTCCAAGATCAGTTAAAACTTTAAGTGACTTTTTTGTTTATAGTAGAGACTGATTTAGAGTGTTGAATTAAGATTTAAGGTTATTTTATATTGTGACGTACTTTAAGCTCCTTTCAAAACACATTTAAGGCTATTTTATTTAGAGTGTTGACACAATTTCCTCAAAACTAGAGATGTTCATGGGGCAAGGCAAGAGATGACTTTTTTGTCTTTGTCTCTACTCTCCATTTCATTCAACATGTTCGCGAAATTCTCCATTTAATTTTGTGGAAATGGAGGGAATTCCCCACAAAAAATTCACGAGAGATTGGATTTCCTAGAGTGAATTATTTCTCATTTTGTTAAAAAAAAAAAAAAGAAAAGAAACTTATGAACGTATATAAATTCAATTAAAAAGTTTTAATCAAACATTTAATTTTTCACTAATTCTTTTTTATTTTGATGAATAATTCTACTTGGACCGTTTGAATTAAAGAGAGGATTACTTAGAACTAGTAGCATGAATTGCATATCAATTTATCCATCTACATAATCTAAATCTAAAATATTCATTTCAAACATATCAATTATTTTATTAATTAAACAATAAAACTTGTTTAATATAATATTTATATAATAATAACAACATAAAGATAATGATAACAATAAATTAAAAAGACAAACAAGTATGGGTGAGGGTGGGAAACAATCCCCATCCCCGTCTTCTTTTAGTTACGGAGATTTTTCCATCATTCCTTCCCCTAATTCTAGCCTAAATGAGGAATTCTTGCCCCATTTGCATGAGCGTATCGCAGGGCCTTATTCCTATTGGAAAACATGAACATCTCTACTCAAAACCAATCTTTAGATCATCCAAAAATTATTATCAACCACCACATTTTTTATGGAAGATATAATGTTACTAGTTTCGTTTTTCGTCATTAGATCTGAAAGCTAATTGTTGCGTCGTGGAAATCACTGCATTGAAAGTAAATTCGACATTAATGTGGTATTAATCATTCTTGAAGGTTGCTTCCCAAGGTTAACACAACTCCCCCCTTCAGACGTGCAATCATCAAATGGAGGGTTGGAATCATAATGAGAGAAGCTTGGTTTTCTTAGAATTAGAGAAGAAGAAAGGAAGCCGAAACAAGGATGCAAAAGCTTATTTTTCATATATGAGAGCTCTAGTTTTGTAAAGCTATGAAGAAGAAGAAGAAGCTCAACGAAATGAATAGAAAAATAATTGCACCAGAAAAAACCCTAAACATTTTTAGATGTTTAAGATTTTGTAAAAAAATTTAAAACAAAAGAAATCAAACTATTTCTTTGTCCATCCGATCGGATGAACGGCGGCAGCACACGTGTGGAGAAAGGGTCTTTACTCTTACTCTTTCCACGTTTGTAAATCTATAGAAGTGGTCTTCTATATATATCTTCTACCCATTCCTTAATTCTTCAATGTGGGACAAGTGAAAGGTACACTCCCATGTCCTTTAGTAGGCCTTCAACCTATGGTGCATATGGGTTATTCCCAAAAGTCCCCCACAAATGACCTACGAGCACTAAAAAAAATGATAGAAAGAAGAAAGTGATTCTGAGCAATGGAATGATAGTAAACTTATGTTGGGGTTGATGCCTTAAATCTCGTGAGTCTTGTACTTTGTAATAATATTGTACAAACACATTATTTATCTAATAAAACAAGAGATATTTCATTCGACATTTAGTGGCATTAACCCACAAAAATCAATAAACTATGATCTAGGGTTTTCTTTTGTAACTTAAATATGTATGTAGAAACATATAGGTGGATCACGTTTAAGTAATAACCTAAACGGTCTGTAGTAGATGGATAAGGTTGGGTACCTTATCCTAATGACACTACGAATACAACCCGCTTTGTAGTTGTTACAATTATTGTAAAGTGCTACAAATGATCTTATCCTCATTATTCTTGTGGAGACATGTGAGCGGAGGTATTCTACCAAAAGAGTTTGTATAAGATGGAACACGAAATGATTAGTCTCTCTACATAATACCGTTACTAGAAGAGACTTACATTTCACCAAGATGACCATGGATGACTTGACCGACCTGAATTCTGAGTAAATTGTGAACTCATACCTATGAAGACGATCCTTTGATCTGTATGGGTGAGAGTGACTTATTTCGTCGACTCAATATGCCTACCATTTTGGAGATTCCTCCGATCGGGAGCTAAGAATACAATTACACAAGAAGAAATTCACTCATTTTCTATAGTTAGAGAAAGTAAGAAATTGCTCCCTTAAGGGTTGATTTCAGGGCTTTAATAATGTGGCGCCATCCTCTCTTGGGCTAAGAGGGGTTTGGTTATAGTTGAACTATAATTTATTGTTCATTAAAGGGATCAGTGGTATTTAAGGAGTTATATGTAACTATAGGGGTAAAATGGTAATTTTGGCCTAGTTGTACTTACGAGCAATTTTTGAAAGATCAATGTACTGTGTATTGATTATATCCAATAGACACAGAAATACATCTATAGTGCGAAGAATAAAGTTGTCGGTCTTTAGTGGAGTGGTTGAAAGTTAATGAAAGTTAAATTCAATTAAAGAGTTTAATTGATTAATCAAGTATCATGGAGCTTCAATCTATAGGTACATAAGGATTCCTTGTTAGCTCAAATAATTGGAATTAATGAGAGTTGATTTAGTTTTGGATTATTTTGAGTTACTCAAATTAATAGAAAGAATTAGTTATTATATAATATATATGATACATTATAAAAAATAATTATTTGAATTTGATTAATATTAATTGTTATAAGTTAAGTGAGAAAATATTAAACTTCAGGTTATATTATATGTGATATAATATAAACTAGAGCTTATATGTTATATTAGATATAACATATGGTTTTAGTATAATATATATATATATATATATTCAATTAATTGAAAATTGAAAATTCAGAAATAAATTTTTAATTATTCAATTATCAGGGAGAGAGTTATTTTGAATAACTCCCTCCATTATATTTCTCATTTATAATGTGGAAATGGAAGTGCAAAAGATGAGGAAGATGGATCTTCTTCTTGGATTTATAAAAATACATATTAAACACAAGGGGATGGTGGTCCTTGGTGTGTTCTTTACCCTCCCAAATCAATATTATTTCCTTTTTCAAATTAATCTTGAAGACCACAAACTCTCAACAATTCTCTACCTTGAGAATAACGAGATTTCTGCTTGATGGTATTTAATTTATTTGAATTTTGTTGCTGAGATTTTGCGATTGAAGTGTTTGTTGTGTTCTAGATTCGGAGAGGAATTGTCAATAGGTTAGTCTCAAAGGTATGTGATCTTTGGATTTGTATTTCCTTTTTGATTTCTATACGAAAACATCTTTATTATATTATGTATATCTTGTTTCTGTCCTTTATATTTTCAATATATTATGTAAGATTAGAATTAGGACACGATTGTTTTCGCTATGGATACTTGCGTATCCTTTCAATTGGTATCAGAGCAAATGTTGTTGTCCTAATTTTAATTTTCGAATGAAAAAAAATGATGGTGGGATTTTTATTCTGCATAGATGTATGTTGAATGTGGTTTGCTCATTTTGATGTTTCCGAGATTGGTTTTAGAATTTTTGCCATACAATTCTGATTTATGTATTGTTTTTGGCATATTTGTTTGCTATCGAGTCTATATTTGATATTCATGTCGTTTGTGATCACATTTCGGCTTCGAATTGGTGGAAAACGAAGTAAGAATGGAGAATAACAAATGAACAGTCGAAGAACTGCAAGCATTCTGACTTATAGCATCGGGCTTAATCATTACAACGTTGCCCTCACACTACAAGACAAAAGCCTTAGTGTCACAACATTCTAGCCGTAGCATTGCAACGTTGCGATTGCAACACTGGTGAAGAGCTTTGCGATGCTCTAGATTTGAAGAGGCGCGTACATTTCAAGAGTTCAACTTACGGTCCGACGGTCTGGCTCCCTAGTGGTTCAGTTTAAGTGATTATCTTCATTTTTTTATAATTATTTAGTTTGAATTGTAATTTGGTTTAATTAAATTAATATAATTGTTATATTAATTTAACTAAAGGTTTAGAAAGCCAATCTTGGTCCAAATTAATGCTTTTATTTATGCATTTGATGTATGATTTTTTATTTTAATATATGTCACAATGTATTTCATAAAAAAAAATTCCACCATAGGATATACATATGTTCATGCATAATTTTTTTTTTTAATATAAATATTATATTGTAAGATTGTGTGCTATATCAAGCATGTTCATGCATAATTTATATTATAATTATTATAATATATAGTTTAGTTGTATGGATATATGTATATTTTTCATTACTTTTATATATAATCATTATGTATAATGTAATGAAAAAGGAATTGCATGCTAATATATGTTGAATCGTTTTTAAGTAGTTTATAATTGGTTTCATATGAGACCTGTGTTTAACAATTTTCTAATTTGATTAGAAATATGTTTAATTTGTTAATTCAGTTTCTTAGGATTAAATTGATTTATTGAATAAAAGATTAAATTAGTAATAAATGTATCTATAAGAGACCTTTTTCTAAGGGTAGTTCTATCTAGGTTGGGTATTTAAGCTGACGAAAACGAAAAACCTCTACCTGAGAACTGACCTCGAAGGTGAATTAGATAGATTTGTTACAAGAATGCCTTGAATGATTAAAATTTCTTAAAATGTTTAATGAATAGTAATCAATATTGTTAAACTATCAAACGTAAATGTTACTTTGGGCAAAGTTAACAAACACTTAGTAAAATTAATTAACCGAATTTTCTAAGTTAATAAACCCTAGGTAAAACACCCAGTGGGAGAAAAATGGGGTATATGATACTTCATTTTTTTCTTTCATGTTTCTCCCTAAAAGTTCACACCATGAGATCTATGTTCGGCCTCGAGGTAGATTTTCTTGTGTCCCCCTATAGGTAATGTTTACATATCAATAACAATGTGAATGGAGAGAGTGTTTATATTAAGTAGGAAAAGGAAGTGTATCAACACATCCCACAATCTCTTTCATTAGTTTGAAGTAAACTTCCATGCTCGATCTCGAGACACCTTTGCATGTATCCCCCTACGGATGGAATTTTCATGAATTTTTACTCAAACTCCATAAATTGATAGGATTGCTTTAGATTTTGCTCCAATAAGTTTTTTCCTATGGTTGGCTCATCGAGGTGGAAAAATGAAAGGTTACACTTACCAGAAAATGTTAAGCAAGTTAACATTTTCTAGATGAAACAATGGTGACTAATAATTACAGGAATAGAAGTTATTCTTGTGTAATTATTAGTTGAGATTGTCTCAATTCAATGAAGGGTAACTAATCACTTTATAGCAGCTTTTACTCTATTCCGTTAAAATATCATTGCAAAATAGATGTCACATAGGATACATTAGAATTTTGCTAAATTGGTTGGTTGTTTAACTGGGTAATACGTCAAATAACTAATATAAATAAATTGTATGGTTTCACCATTTACATAATGACGAGCACTACTTTAAATCTACTTTCCACTGTTAAGTTAAATGGTGATAACTATACGAGCTGGAAACATACTATTAACACTGTACTCATTAATGATGATCTGCGATTCATCCTAGTTGAGGCGTGTCCTCAAGTCCCAGCTGCCATTGTAGCCTAAAATATTTGGGAGGCATATGAGCGATGGGTTAAGGAGAATGAAAAGACCCGAACGTATATCTTAGCCAGCTTGTCTGAAGTATTCGCCAAGAAACATGAACCCATGCTCATGGCCCTTAAGATCATTGAATCCTTGAGGGGAATATTTGGACAACAATCCTCATAACTCAAGCATGACGCTCTCAATTATATCTTCAATGCTTGGATGAAAGAAGGGACATCAGTTTGTGAACATGTTCTAAACATGATGGTCCACTTCAACATAGCGGAATGAACGGGTCTGTCATTGATTAGGCCAGTCAAGTTAGCTTCATCATGGAAACTGTAACTAAAAGTTTCTTACAGTTTCGTAGCAACATTGTTATGAACAAACTTGACTTCAACCTGACTACTTCGCTCAATAAGCTACAGACATACAAATCCTTGATGAAAGTCAAGGAACAAAAGGATGAGGTAAATGTTACCAAATCCTCCAAAAAGTTCTATAGAGGTTTGACCTCTAGAATAAAGTCTGCACCTTCTTCCTCCGACACCAAAAAATAGAATAAGAAAAAGGGAAGTTAGAGAAAAGCTAACCCCGCTACTAGCCAAAAGTGTAAGAATACCAAAGCTGCAAAGGGAGTCTGTTTTCATTGCAACCAGGAGGGACACTGGAACAACAATTTTCCCAAATATTTGGCAAAAAAGAAGAAGGCCAAACAAGGTAAATGTGATTTACTAGCGTTGGAAACTTGTTTAATGGGGAATGATAATTCTGCGTAGATAATTGATTCAGGCTCCACTAACCATGTTTATTCTTCATTTCAGGGAATTAGTTCCTGGTAGCAGCTGAAGATCGGTAAGATGACGATATGAGTAGGAATTTTTCTAAACATGATGGTCCATTTCAATGTATTAGAGATGAACGGGTCTGTCATTGATTAAGGCAGTCAAGTTAGCTTCATCATCGAAACTGTACCTAAAAGTTTCTTATAGTTTGAAGCACGTTGTTATGAACAAACTTGACTCCAACCTGATCACTCTGCTCAATGAGCTGCAAACATACTAATCCTTGATGAAAGTCAAAGAACAAAAGGATGAGGCAAATGTTACCTCGTCCTCCAAAAACTTCTATAGAGGTTTGACCTCTGGAACAAAGTCTACACCTTCTTCCTCTGACACCACAAAGTGGAATAAGAAAAAAGGAAGTTAGGTAAAAGCTAACCCTGCTGCTACCCAAAAGTGTAAGAATACCAATGCTGCAAAGGAAATTTGTTTCCATTGCAACTAGGAGGGACACTAAAACAACAATTGTCCCAAATATTTGGCAGAAAAGAAGAAGGCCAAACAAGGTAAATGTGATTTATTAGTGTTGGAAACTTGTATAATAGAGAATGATAATTCTTCATAGATAATTGATTCAGGCGCCACTAACCATGTTTGTTCTTTATTTCAGGGAATTAGTTCCTAGTAGTAGTTGAAGACTGGTAAGATGACGATGTGAGTAGGAACTGGGCACGTCTTCAAAGTTGTGACAGTGAGAAGATTTCATTTTAAAATGTTTATGTAGTTCTTATTTAAAAAGGAACTTGATTTCTGTAAAATGCATATTGGAACAATCATACACTTTGAATTTTAATGTGAATAAAGCGTTTATTTATAAAAATGATGTTGAGATTTGTTATGCAAAGTTAGAGAGTAATCTTTACGTGTTAAGGCCATTAGCATCAAAGGCCCTCCTTAATACTGAATTATTTTAAATCATGGTAACTCAAAACAAAAGACAAAAGGTTTACTATAAAGAGAATGCCTGTCACACCCCGCCCCTAGACCACCTTCTTAGCCTGGGAGAGGGATGCGACTGCAGCAGTTATCAACCCTTGAGCTGACACTTACTACCTGATGATTCTTGTGGAATAACTCTGATACCATACTATAACTTATACACAGCGGAATGATTAAGTCAAAGAGATAGACTATAACGAATTAAGTAAGCCCATCTTTTATTACGATAGTGAAATAACGTTTATACAACTTAAGAACTTAACAACAAAGTTTACAATGACAACCGTAAAAACCCTCCGGAAGTGTAATTAGGGCACATGGCAGACCTTGACCTTAGCAGCACCCTGGAACTCCTCATCTTCCCCTACCTGGGGGGGTTAAGAAAACATTTTAAAGAGTGTGAGCTACTAAGCCCAGTGAGTGGTTCTTTTAAGATGAAATTCACTTTGAAAATCATCATTTTTGGGAAATCAATCATATAATAATAATCACAGTGTACCCATGCATGATCATAGATTTATTCATGCAATGATTAACCTTTATTCCAAAATGCTACACATGGCATGCATATCATATCATCAATCAATGCAATCACCTATGGAAAGCTTCCTATAACCCCAATTCCCGCCAATGTGCACATCGACCATTTTATTTATCCCACTAATCATGCTTAGGTACTTGACCATATTTCTCGCCGGTCGTCACCGACTACATGACTAGCAGGATAAATAAAATGGTCGATGTACACATTGGCGAGAATTAGGGTCATAGGAAGCTTTCCATAGGTGATTGCATTGATTGATGATATGATATGCATGCCACGTGTAGCATTTTGGAATAAAGGTTAATCATTGCATGAATAAATCCATGATCATGCATGGGTACACTGTGATTATTATTATGTGATTGATTTCCCAAAAATGATGATTTTCAAAGTGAATTTCATCTTAAAAGAACCACTCATTGGGCTTAATAGCTCACACTCTTCAAAATGTTTTCTTAATCCCCCCCCCCCCCAGATAGCGGAAGATGAGGATTTCCAAGGTGTTGCTAAGGTCAAGGTCTGCCACGTGCCCCAATTACACTTCGGATGGGTTTTTACGGTTGTCGTTGTAAACTTTGTTGTTAAGTTCTTAAGTTGTATAAACGTTATTTCACTATCGTAATAAAAGATAGGCCTACGTAATCCATTATAGTTTATCTCCTTGACTTAATCATTCCGCTGTGTATAAGTTATAGAATGGTATCAGAGTTATTCCGCAAGAATCATTAGGCAGTAAGTGTCAGCTCAAGGGTTGATAACTGCTGCAATCGCATCCCTCTCCCAGGCTAAGAAAGTGGTCTGGGGGCGGGGTGTGACAATGTCCATCTTTAGCACCTAAGATTAGATCATATAAATCTCAGTAGGATTGAGAGGTTGGTTAATAATAGACTTTTAAGTGAGTTCGAAGAAAATTCTCTACCTGTATGTGAGTCATGCTTCGAAGGCAAAATGACTAAGAGATCTTTTACTAGAAAGGGTCGCATGCCAAAGAACCTTTAGAACTTATACATTCAGACCTTTGTGGTCCTACGAATGTTAAGGTAAGAGGAGGCATTAAATATTTCATCACCTTTACAGATGATTATTTAAGGTATGGGTATTTTACTTAATGCATCAAAAATCTGAAACCTTTGAAAAATTAAAAAAGTACAAGGCTGCAGTTGAAAATACATTAAGTAAAACAATAAAGACACTTCGATTTGTTCAAAGTGGAGAGTATATGTGTTTACAATTCCAGGACTATTTAACGGAACATGGAATTTTATTCCAACTCTTGGCACCTTGTACACCTCAGTGGAATGGTGTATCAGAAAGGAGAAACCGAACCTTGTTGGACATAGTTCGATCTATGATGAGTTACGTTCCCTAATCTTACTTGTTTTTGTTGGATTTGATGCCCTAAATCTTGTAGGGTCCTGTAGTTTGTAAACATTTGTATAAACAAAATTTTTGTGATTTTTAATATATGATATTTTATTCACTCTAGTCTTTGAAATATTTGATATTTCAGTTGCATTAACCACAAACCAATAAACTAAGATCCATGGTTATCGTTGTAACTTAAACATGTATGTGGAGACATACAAGTGGATCGTGTCTTATGTGATAACCTAAATGGTCTGTAGTATATGGATAAGAAGGGATACCTTATCCTGGTAACACTACGAGTGTGGTCTGCTTTTTAGGTGAGGTTGTAAAGTGCTATAAATGATCTGACCCTGATCATTCATATATTAGACATCCAAGCGAGGATATTCTATACAAAGAAGTTTGTATAAGACCGGACCACGAAATGTTTAGTCTCTTTATATAACGTCGTTCATAATTGAGACTTTTATTTCACTAAGATGACCATAGGTAACATGACCTTAATCCTGAGTGAGTTGTGAATTCCTGCCTATGAGGGCGGTTTTTTAATTTGCATGGGTGGGAGTGGCCAGATCACTGACTCAACAAGCCTACCATTTTGGAGATTTCTCTGTTTGGGGAGCTAGGAACTCAGCTACACAAGATGGAATTCACTTCTTCCCCGAAGCAAGGGTAAGTAAATAAATTGCTCCCTTAAGGGCTGATTTCGAGGCTTGAACAATATGGCACCACACCCTCTCTTCGCCTAATAGGGGTTTAGACATAGTGGGACTATGATCTACTGTTCATTAGAGAAATCAGTGGTACTTAAGAAGTTAGATGTAACTACAGGGGCAAAACGGTAATTTGGTCCAACTATACTTACGAGCGATTTGTGAAGGGTCATCGTATTTTGATTGGTTATATCTAATGGAAAAAGAAATATATCTGTAGTGCGAAAAGTGTAGCTGTCGGTCTTTTGTGGAGTGACCGACAGTTAACGGATGATGAATAATGTGATTAAAGAGTTTAGTCAGTTATTCACGTACCGTTGGAGCTTCAAGCTACAGGTCCATAAGGTCCCCTTGGTAGCTTAATGGATTCAAGTTGAGAATCAGTTTTTGGGTTAGTTTGAAATGTTCAAATTAACAAAAGGAAATTTGATTATATATGATATATTGATATAATGTATTTGATACATTATTATTTGATTGAAGGAACTAGTATTTTAATATGATTCAAATATAAATTCTATGAATAAGATTCATAGTTATTAAATTTAATATAAATAATATTTATATTAAATGTCATAAAATAGAAAAAGAACTATGGTTTATATGTTGCATATGATGCAATATTAAAACTATAGGTTATAAATATAATATGATAAGTTAGTTATTGTATTCATTTATAATTTATTAATTATATGATAATTGAAATTTATTTTTCTCAATAACCGACCTTAGTGGGTAGTTGTATGGTTTTATGGCAAATTGAGACAAAAGGAAATTTGATTTCAAAATCTCAGTTGACTGACACTATTAACTATCGAATGATTAAACGATAGGATCAAGTTTACTATATGATAGTGCTCTTAACTAAAAGATCGAGCATCGAGTCTATGCAATAGACATTCATCTTCTACACGATTGTATCATTGTTTACTCGATCGTTTCCTCCTTCACTCCAGTCCTTCCCTCAATTAAAAATAAGCTAGAACCCACCACTCCTGGACTCTCACACCGAGAATACCAAGGTAATCTAGTGGTTGTATCTGGATCTGTTTGAGGATCGAGTTGATACTCATTGTTGGTGTTTGAGGGAGTTCGAGTTCTTGCTCGTTGTGTTCGAGTTTGATCGAGGGATACACTTGAAGAAAGGTTCTTCAAAGATATTGTTTTCTTGATCTTTTGTTTTCAAAAGCATATTGTAATTTATGAATTAATGCATAATCTGTTTAGTATGACTGTGAATGTATGAGTTCTTTCATAATGGAGTTTGGACGATCCCCTTCCACTCATAGGTCCTCTATATTTAGAGTTCCTTCAGTTTTAGGATATGCAGTGCAAACTGCAGCCTATATTTTGAATTGTGTTCCATCCAAGAGTGTTTCTAAAAAACTTTGGAATTATAGAATGATCGTAAAGATAGTTTACGTCATTTCAGGATCTGGGGTTACCCAGTATATTGAAGGGATCGAATCTCGTAGCGGAAGTGTTTTGTTAGAACACCTCACTTCATGAAATTTGTGATACCATCGGTGAGAGGATTGTTTGAGACCGTAGATGAATTTCTTCAATTTGCACACCATAGACTTTGAATTACCAGACTACATCCTACAATTTTATTTTTATATAAACATAATCATTAATCTAAGAACCAAATATAAACATGTAAATTAGCATGCTTTAGAGAAAATATTAGAATGATTCTTACCTCTATAGATTCACAAATAATCCTCTTCTAGTTCCAACGAACAGATCCCAACGACCTTGATCACAATAACTTCTTGAACAATCTCAAACATTACCACAAGAGTAACCTCGTTATTCTTTGGGATTCCAATTGAAAGATAGGTGGTATCCAACTATTGAGAGAAGGAGAGGAGAAAAGGAGTTTTGGTAAGTAAGAGGATTTGGCTTAGAGAAAATTCTGCACAATAACACATGGTGTTGTGTATTGTCAACATTTCTCTATTAGGAGTCTTCTGTCTCCAGTCTGTTCCCAAAAGCCCATAGGGAGGTCTTCTATCTCTAGTCTGTTCCAACAAATAAGCCATTTTCCTAATATTTTTCTTTTCCATAATTAATTAAATAACACTTATTTAATTAATTAGTCCATTTAATTAAATAACATTTATTTAATTAATTAGCCCAATTGAATAACACTTATTTAATTTTAATTTGCACAATAATTAAATAACTATTTATACATTAACCCAATTTAATGTATATATTTAATTATCATATACATCTCATGTATATGTGCAAAACCTCTCTATTAATTAATTCATTTTTAATCTAATTCACTTGAATTAATTAATTTGAATCTTATTCAAATGTTACTTTCCAATTTAATTATAGATCATATCCATAATTAATTATATATTAATCACATTAGTATATAGTTTCCTCAAATGAATTTGAACAATTCAAATTTTTCCTCTTAAGTATCCTTTAGTGAGCTAATGAGGGGACCTGGTGGACCTATAGATCAGAATCTTCAACGATATGAGAGTAATTGGCTAAATTCATTAACCAAATTAATCAATATTCGTTAACTGCAGGTACACTCTACTAAAGATTCACAGCTGCACTCTTCTCACTACAGATATATTTCTATGTCTATTGATATAGACCAATACTAACAAGTTGGTCCTTCACGAGTGTTCATAAGTCTAACTGTGTCAAATTACCGTTTTACCCTTGGGTTACCTTTGACTCCTTAAGTGTCAGTGCTCCTCTAATGAACAACTTGTTTATGGTCCAACCAATATACAGAAACCTCTCTTAGGGTAATGAGAGGGTAGATCCCTTTGTTCAAGTCCGGAGACACCACTTAAAGGAACACTCATTTACTTATCTTCAAATAGTAGGCATAATGGGTCGGTGAATTGGTCACCCTCACCCATGAAAATCAAAGACAACCCCTCATGAACTGAAGTTCATAATATACTCACGATTAAGACTAAGTCGCTTAGGTCATCCTATTGAAATAGAAACTTGACTAGTCAACTGTGTTACATCTAATTGTTACTATTTCGCAGTCCAGTCTTATACAAACTTATTGCATAGGATACCTCCACTTGCGTGTCACCAACACGAATGCGTTGGATCATTACGTTTGTATCAAATACAAAGTGAGTCATATTCATAGTGTTACCAGATAAGGTACCTGACCTTATCCTTATATCATAGACTCTTTAGGCTGTATCCAGAATATTAATCCTTGTATGTCTCCACATACAGTTCAAGACTCATAAGACAACTTTGGATGTTAGTTTAATGGATTTAGGGTTATTAAGACAAAATAGACAATAATACAAGCAATAACATTTATTGAATTAACATCCATAACTCTTTATTGATGATGGTTAATTCATAACATTTACTATCTATGAGTTTTAGGACATAGAATTCAACAAACTCCAACTTGAACTGAAACTCTAATCAGTGGGTTTTTCACAATCTAAAAGGTGGGATTATTGTAACTAAATACAATAAACTAGGGCATCCATATACCCATTACACATCTTCCACATGTCGTAGATTATACAATGTACATTTCTCGATTTCTCGTAGACCTAGACTATCCAGATAACCCTCAAACACTTTAGCTGTGAGAGCCTTCGTAAATAGATTAGCAATGGCTACTGCCTCACTGTTGTCACAGTATAAGGTGATGGGCATGTCCACATTTGGAACCACTTACAAATCACTTAGAAACTTCTTGAACCAAACTTCTTCCTTTTCAGCTTCACAAGTAGCCACTTACTTAGATTCCATAATGGAATTTTCAATACATCCTTGCTTTGTGCTATGCCACACTATAGCTCCCCGTTCAGGGTAAACACTGATCTTGACGTGGATTTCCTAGAATCCTTGTCAATAAAGAAATCAAAGTCGGTGTATCCTATAAAGATCAAATCCTTAGCTCCGTACATCAGCTTATAGTCCTTCGTTCTCCTAAGATACTTGAGGATGTTCCTAACCACTATTCAGTGGTCTATCTTTGGATTAGACTAGTACTTATTAACAATTCCCACTGCAAAACAAATATCTGGCCTAGTGTATAGTATAGCATACATTAAGCTGCCTACAGTTGAGGCATAGGGAATACGTCTCATATCCTTAGCTTCTTAAGGTGTCTTAGGACACTGTTGTTTAAAGTCAGTAAGGTACCCTGCATCATTCCCAATGAGTAGAATATCATCCACATAAAGTATTAGAAAAGCTTCTTTATCTATGATGATTTTCTTGTAGATACAAGGTTCATCAACGTTTTGATCAAAACCAATTCATTTGATCGAGGTATCAAATCTAATGTTCCAAGATTTGGATGTCTGTTTCAACCCATAATTGGATTGATTAAGCTTGCAAACCTTTTGCTCTTGTCCTTGGACTACGAACCCCTCGGGCTGAGACATAAAGATATTATTTCAAGATTGCCATTCAGAAAAGCAGTCTTCACATCCATTTTCTATATCTCATAGTTATAATATGTGGCTATGGATAAGAGAATTCTTATAGACTTAAGCATAGCAATAGGAAAAAAATTTCTCTCATAGTCAACCCATTTCCTTTGAGTATAACCCTTTGCTACAAGTCTAGCTTTGAAGAACTGTACCTTTCCAGCTACATCTCTCTTTCTTCTGTAGATCCATTTACACCCTACGGCTTTGATCCCTTTAGGTAAATCTACATGCTCCTATACTGAATTGGAGTACATGGACTCCATTTCAAGGTCCATGGCTTAGACCCATTGGTCTTTGTCTACGTCATGCATTGCCTGTTTATAGGACAATGGCTCCTTAGCACCATCATCTGGTATGACAACTTGAGTTTCAGTAAAACCCAAGTAACAGTCAGGTTGTATCGCAACCCGCCCATTGCGTCGATGCACTCTCAACGATTGAGAAGGACAAGACTGACCTTAAATGATGGCTCCTTCATTAACTCTTAATGAAGAACTAGCTCAACAACCCTTGTTGATTCTGCAGTGGCTTTATTTAATACTATTTTGCTACATGATTTATGATCTCTCATGTGGTATTCCTTAAAAAAATGTAGTGTTTATCGATACAAACACTTTATTTTCTTGAGGATCAAAGAACATATCACCTCTCGTCTCATTAGGGTAACCAACAAATTGGCCCAATCTTGAACGAGATTCTGAAATAATAAAAACTCGATTTACACCCCCTCTATAACTCGAAAGGTGTTTCAAAAACACTATTCGAGGGAACATTGTTCAAGATGTGAACTGTAGTTTCCACTGCATACCCGCAAAATGAGTAAAAAAATTGAGCATAGCTCATCATAGAACGTACCATATCTAATAAGGTTCTATTTCTCCTTTCTGATACATCGTTTTGTTGAGGTATACCAAGTGCTGAGTATTGGGATTGAATTCCATGTTCTATCAAATAGTCCTGGAATTCTAAATCATGTACTCTCCAACCCGATCAAATCGAAGCGTTTTAAATGTTTTATCTAATAGGTTTTCAACTTCAATCTTGTACTCTTTGAACTTTTCAATGGCTTCAGACTTATGTTCCATTAGGTATAAGTAACCATACCTCGAATAATCATCTATATAAGAGATGAAGTATTCGTACCCTCCTCTGGCCTTTATATCGAACCATAAACATTCGAATGTATGAGCTCTAAGGGTTCTTTGGCTCTAAAATATTTTTCACTAAAATGTCTTTTGGTCATTTTTCCTTCGAGATAGGATTCACATGGAGCTAATGAACCATCTTCTATCTTGCATAAAAGTCCATTCTTTACCAATCTCCCGATTCTATCGAGATTTTTGTGGCCTAATCTCAAATGTCAAAGGTAGGTATCATTGTTACTTGGAGAAAGTCTTCGCCTTTTAGTTTGAGTATTAGCAGTTTTAAACATCTCATGATTTAAAAGTGCTTTTGATTAAGTTGGTCTCATATAAATTGTCTTCTAATTTAACTGAATAAATAGTCACACCATTTTTCATAATGAACGCTTCATTTAAATTAAAACAAATTGAGTATGATTGTTTAATTAAACAAGAAATAGAAAGAAGGTTCCTCTTCATCTTAGGAATAATGTATATGTTTTGTAAAAACAAATATCTATTTCCAAAAGACAACTTAGCAGCTCCCACTGCAGATCTGAAATGGCGTCTCCCGTTTCAACCTTGAGCATCATTTCACCATCTTCTTGCTACTGGAAGGAACTAATTCCCTATGAAGAAAAACAAACATGATTAGTGGCCCCTAAATTAAGTATCCAGGCATCATTGTTATTTTCTACTAAACAAGTTTCTAGGATTAGTAAATAATATTTACCTTCCTTCTCTTTCTTCTTCTCACCAAGGTACATGGGGCAATTGATTTTCCAATGACCATCCACATTATAGTGGAAGCATTTGCCCTTGTCAGCCTTAACTTTGCCCTTGCCTTTGCAAGTAGCAGAGGCCTTCCCCTTCCCTCCTTTCTATTTATGGATTCTTTTAGTACCAGAAGTAACAGACTTAGTTCCAGAGGATAAACTCTTATGAAACTTTTTGGAATGGGAAAATTTGCCTCTCCTTCTACTAGTCCCTTATCTTTCATAAGAGACTGAAAATTTTGTAACTTGTTCAGAAGGGTAGTCAGATTGTACTATATTTTGTTCATTACCGCATTGCTGCAAAACTGAAGAAAACTCTTTGGAAGAGATTCCAAAATAAAGGACACCTGACTCTGCTTGTCTATGACCATATCGTTCATTTCGACGACATTGAAATGGACCATCAGGTTGATATCATGTTCTCTCACGTATTGGCTCTCTTTCATGTGCACATTATAAATGTATTTGAGGGCCTCGTGTCAAGTCTGAGTGGACGGTTATCATAACATCTCTTGGAGGGACTCCATGATCTGATGTGCAGTCACATAGCCTCATGCTACTTGGTAAGAACGTCAAATCGACTTGCCAAGATGTAGACTCGGGTCTTCTCATTGGCCTTTATCCAACAGTCATAAGCATCCTTTAACGCTTTAGATTTCCACATCACAGAATTTTCACCGGTTAATTTTCATTTTTAAGCAAAGATATGACCGTCGAAAACATGTTGAAACATATAACAATCAATTTACCTTATTAGTTATCTTTGTCATAACCCATTACTTAATTATTCAAGAAATTTAGCAAAAACACATTTAATCATAGAACCCAAATTAAAATATTGATCTTTTTTTTTTCAACGATACTTTAGAGATTTAAAGCAACAGCCACTGAAGGGTGAAATCGACTTCTCCCCTGAATTGAGATAATCTCGACCAATCACTAATACCAGAAGAACTCTTATTCCTATAGTTTTTAGCTATCGTTGTTTCGATCAAGGATTTATTAACTAACTTAATTCATCCCGTAAGTGTGACTCTCCCATTTTCGAATCTCAAAGGTACGCTTCAACAGACTACTGAATGGAAAAATAACTGTTGAAGAAACTCTATCCATTGTTGGAGTTTGCATTGTTTTGACCCCTATAATCAGGTCCTCCAAAGGGATGGTCGCTCTAGGACGACATGTAGAAGGACCATAGAAATCTCACGGTGCAACCTAGGAGAAAATCATGGGACACGTTAAGACGCATCTCTCTCCCACTTACTATGAATACTTTCCCTATTCACCTTGTTATTGACCCATGCAAACACTTTCTAAAGGGAGGCCGCACCTAAGACGTCATGAAGCCGAGCATGAATCTCACGGTGTGAACTCTTAAGGACATAAAAACTGAAATTTGATATATCATATACACCAACTTCCTCCCACTATAGTATTCTAATATTTTATTAGGATTTTATTATACTTAGTTAAAAAACCCGACAAATGAATTTTTTTTAAGTCTTAAATTTTCTCAACATAACATTTATATTGAATAATTTAGCAATACTTGATTTCATTTATCAAACTCTTCTAATAAAACCAATCATTTATTGCATGCTTATAAAATATTTGCCCAATTCACCTTCCAGGTCGGTTTCTAGGTGGAGGAATTCTATTTCTGTCAGCTTTAATACCTCCTCATAAACAAAACCTTCCTAAGACAAAAGTCCCTTATGAACAATTATTTTATAAATTTAATCTTTTATTGAAATTCATTTTAATCCTATTAAATAAATTAGAAAAAATCAACTTATTCCTAATCTCATTAGAAATACCATAGATCAATTTTAAACCATTTAAAAAAATTTGGAACTATGTTTGCATACAATCTAGATTATAGATTTTATTCTATCTCATTAATACTATAATTCTTTATAAATTAATGAATTATGAAATATATAAGACTTCAAGTATTCACATACATCATTCCACTATTTGTTAGAACAATTTTAATATCTAGTATGATGCATGGGCATGCTAATTCAATCGTGCATCTATTAATTATAACCCTTTATATTTAATTACGATGCATGTACATGTTTATCCTAAGGTAGGTAATTTTTTGAATCTATATGACATATGATATGTAATATGAATTCAAATATTAATTTAAAACATACATTCAATACATAATTAAATTATACATAAAAAATTGGACCATTTTGAAACTCTAAAACAAAATTAATTGATTAAATTAATATAACTACTATATTAATTTAATTAATTAATATAAAATTAAAATTAAGGAAATTAGGTTAAAACTTGCAGACATCATGTCCCGCGTGCACAACCTGGAGTCCGTCAAAACTGCATTGCAATGTGAAGAAGCAGCATTGCAATGCTACGATTGTGAAGCGCTATGCTCACCTATGAGTGTTGCAACGCTGCGATAGTAGTGTTGCGATCCTAAACGGCAGAATGCTTTTATTCTGCTCGTTTTCTACTTCGAATTTACCCCAAACACTTCCTTTTCTTCCCGATCTCTTCAGCAACCATTGCATTATCGATCGACACGGACTTACAGACTTGAAGCAAGAATTAAATTACCTAAAAATATAATAGGCCTTTACAATTTAATCAAACTAAAAAGTAATCTAGTATCAAAATCGAAAACATCCAATTTTGCTAACCAACATTCAAACATTCATAATGCAGAATATAAAACCACCTCTAAACGATTTTGTTTTGAAAAATAGAAGAACGAAGATGCAAGGAATTGGCTTTGATACCAATTGAGAAGGAGAGGAGAAAATGGATTTTGGAGAGTAGAGAGTATAATGGATACTGGGTCGGTGAACTGATCACTTTCACCCATTCAAATTAAAGGATAATCCCTCGTGAACAAGAGTTCATAATATACTCACGCTTAAGACTTGTCACCTAGGTCATCCTATTGAAATAGAAACTTGACTAGCCAGTGTTATATCTAATGGTAACTATTTTGTGGTCCGGTCTTATGAAAACTCATTGCATAGATGATAACGGGCAGAAATGCACGTTATCATAGTGCTAAGTTCTTAAACAATGCTGGCTTAAGTTGATAAAACATGTTAAATTGCGAATAAAAAGTATTAAATTCATAATATTGCAGTCGCATGCGTTCATCGCACAGGAACAGTTGATTTTTTTATTTTTGTGCAGAAAATGCATTGACGCAAGGCGGAAATTGCGATCATAGGAAATCATTGGCCGAGCGCAGCATTATCGCAAGGCTTTGCGGTGATTGTGATCACAAACATTTGCTCAAGAAGGATTGCCGCAACTTAGTCAACGCAACTTGGTGGGTGCATCGGGTGAAAGGTATAATTAATCACGATGGGATAGAAAGCTGATGACAGTTGAATCTAAATTAAGTTGACAGCCACTAACGAACAAGTACATTCAACTTTTTCGATGACAAATATTTGGCGCATCAGTCAGGGAATTAAAGCCATCCCATATGTGCAATCATGAGAGAGAAACGCCTTTCACCCTGGAGGTTCTATAAATATCGTAGGCATCCTTCCGAAAAGGGGTTCATCGGTTCAAAAATTCATAAGTTCGAATCGCACTCTTGTCTTTAGTTTTCTTTTTTATTTTAAGGTGAAGCAAGAGAAGAGTAGAGACGCCAGAGATCGCTCAGAGCAACTCGAGATAGAACCTGAGGCATAGAAGCAGAGAGCGGGCTGACTCTCGCGAGAGCGAGATATCTTTTGAACACAAGTAGAAAGACAGTGTAAAAGCCTGAGAAGCAAGAGATTTCTACCAGACTCTTTATTTTATTCTGCATTTTCGTTTTGTACTTCATCTTTATATTTATACAATGGAAGTTCTTATTCTACATCTGTTCACTCTCTTAGTACGCATGAGTAACTAAACTAGTCGAATGGGTTGAGAAGAACTAAGCTAACATGACTTAGGAAGTTCATTGCTTGCGATTATCTTGTGTTATGCTGTGCCAAATATCCCTTTAGAGCTATTCGAGAGAGAGTCTAAAGAAAGAACCTAAGACTCGAAAGAGCTAGGTTAGAATCTAGACTCAAGAGAGCAAGATTAGAACTGCATAAACAAGAAATAGGGACTTAGAAATAAGCTATATTTGCCAACCTGCATCGCATGCATCCTAGAGATAGGAATGATATTATGTGGTCGCCTCATTTATGTGTGTGTCATTTTGTCATCGCATAAATAAGAATAGAGGCTTATATGTAGGTCCTATAGACTTATCGCATATATCGCATGCGTTCTAGCCTTAGAAGCCGTGACATTCGCACCGAGAGGTGGTTTACTGTTGTATGCATGTTGCATGATCGCATAGCATGAACGCATCTTAGGAAGTGTTAGCCGAAACTTTTCTCAACCCGTCTACCACATATTCATCGTATCTCCCATTTTATCAACACTATCCAAACTCTGCCGCATTTGTTTATTTTTCTTCATCGCAAAAAATAACCTCAACAACTATTGATTTATTTGGTTACCGCAAAATTTTCCTAAAAATTACCACCACAACCTGTTTTCCCAAGTCCTTGAGTTCGACCCTGGATTTACCAAGAAACTCAGTGGGGTTTACACATGGACACTGCTGAGGAAACTTGAGTGCTCAACGCATTCGTTTAGCTACTCATTTCGTGGTCCAGTCTTATGCAAACTCATTGCATAGGATACTTCCACTCGCATGTCACCTACACGAACGCATTGGATCACTTAATGTATATATTTAATGATCATATACTTCACGTGTATATGTACAAAACCTCTTTATTAATTAACTCCTTTTTAATCGAATTCACTTGAATTAATTAATTTGAATCTTATTCAAATGTTACTTTCCAATTTAGTTATAAATCATATCCATAATTAATTATATATTAATTATATTAGTATATAGTTTCCTCAAATGAATTTGAACAATTTAAATTATCCGATAACATATGGATCCTCATCTGTTAAGTACATGCAAGCAAATTGATTGTTTTATTTGAATTTTCATCTAGAAAGGTAGTTAGAAAATCAGGTCTAAAATCCTTACCAACTCTTTGTCTTTTACTTCTTCTAGGCTCTAACTCAAGTATGTTATTCAGGTTAGAAAAAGGGAGTTCAGACATTTGATCAATGCTTAAAGTATTATCAGTTTGATTATTGAGGGAATTATCTACTAATTATCAATAGTTTTAATCATGGCAAAAATATGCTAAAAAAACATAGAAGCTCTATATTCACACATCGAGTTATAATCCGCGGTTAGACTAGGACAAGTGGGAGATTGTGTGGGATAATGTCCTTCTCATTGGGTCCTGTAGTTTGTAAACACAGTTTTGAACAAACGCTTGTGATGTAATAATATATGATATTTTCTTCACTTTTGTCTATAGAACATTGGATGTTTTATTTTCTTTACCACAAACCAATAAATTAAGATCCCTGGTTGTCATAGTAACTTGAGCATCTATGTAGAGACATACAAGTTGATCATATCTTAAGTGATAACTAAAATCTTTTGTAGTATATGGATGTAAGAGGGAAACCTTATCTTGGTAACGCTACGGATGCGGCCCGCTTTGTAGAATAGTTACAAATGTTGTGACTTGCTACAGATGGTTTGATCCTGATCATTCATATGAAGACATGCGAGCGGGGGTATCCTATAAAAAGGAGTTTGTATAAGACCGGACCACAAAGTTTGATAGTCTCGTTATATAACGTCGTTCATGACAGAAACTTTACTTCACTAGGATGACCATAGGTAACATGACCTCAATTCTGAGTGAGTTGGGAACTCCTGCCTTTGAGGGTGGTCCTTTGATTTGCATCGGTGAGAGTGGCTAGATCGTTGACTCAAACCTACCACTTTGGGGATTCATCTTATTTGGGAGCTTGGAACTCAGCCACACAAGATGGAATTCACTCCTTCCCCGAAGCAGAGATAAGTAGATAGATTTCTCCCTTAAGAGCTGATCCCGGGGCTTGAACGATGTGGCGCCACACACCTTCTCATGGCCCAAGAGGTGTCCACACATAGTTAGACTATGTTGTATTGTTCATTAGAGGGATCAGTAGTACTTAAGGAGTTAGATGTAACTATAGGGGCTTAATGGTAAATTGGTCCAGCTGTACTTACAAGCATCTGTGAAGGATTATCGTACTGTTGATTGGTTATATCCGATGGACACAAAAATATATCTGTGGTGAGAAGAGTGCAATTGTTGGTCTTTAGTGGAATGCTTTGCAGTTAATGGATGGTGGATCTCGTGGCTAAAGAGTTTAGTCAGATATTCACGTACCATTAGAGCTTCGAGCCATAGGTCCATAAGATCCCCTTAGTAACTCAATGGATTCAAGTTGAGAATAAGTTTTTGGATCAGTTTGAAGTGTTCAAATTGACAAGAGGGAGTTCGATTATATATGATATGATTGAACTGGTCATTTATATATGATATAGTTGACATGATGCATGAGATACATTAATTGGAGGAAAATGATACAAATATGATTTATATATAGTAAAGGAGAAAAAACACTA
Organism: Benincasa hispida; assembly: GCF_009727055.1. Classification (NCBI taxonomy): domain Eukaryota; kingdom Viridiplantae; phylum Streptophyta; class Magnoliopsida; order Cucurbitales; family Cucurbitaceae; genus Benincasa; species Benincasa hispida. Next base: position 37,653,961 of record NC_052350.1, read on the forward strand.
TGGTTATATGTTGTATTTGATGTGACATTAAACCATAGGTTATAAATATAATATGATTATATTTATTTTTTAATTTAACAATTATGGGATAATTGTGCCGGCTTTTTCTCCGTAACCAAATGAGTTAGTGGAAGGTTGCATTCAGTTTTCATAACTGAATGATAAAATGAAAATTGTTTTCATTTTGCAAAGGATCAGATATTCACTCACCAGATTGTGTATATTGCCTATCACATAGCAAACCGAGAGCATACACGACAGCTCAAAGTTTCTAAATGATCGTATACACGCACACGATTTACTAAACGATTGCATATGTTTTACTAAACGATCGTCTAGCTTTTTTCCTACGCGACGATCGTCTATACGATCTGCCCCTTTTACTAAACAATCGTGTACCTTTACCTAAACGATCAAGCATCATCTATACGATAGACACCTGATATCTCCCATTTGCTTGGTCGTGGTAAACGATTATCACTTTAAGAATACCGAGGGTTCCAAGTGGTAGTGTCTTCCTTGTTGCTAAGTTCGTGAGGAGTTCGTTCGTGGGTAGACGACAGCGATTTGGTGGACAATTGATTTGGACGATCTCAGCGAGAGCGAGAGGTGCAATCTATTTGACGAGAGTGAGATTTTTGTGAAGAAGGGTTCTTCAACTGGTATGTATCTTGTTCATTTTTTGTCGATTAAAAGTTTCAAAGCATGCCTGTAATTTGTTGTTAATGCATAACTAATCTGTTTGATTGCGAATGCGATAATTCTATCACAATGAGTTTGAAATGATCTTGCTTCCGCTCAGAGGTACTCTTTGATAAGAGTTCCTTCAATAGACAGTACTATTATTAGCATAACTAATTGAAACACAGTCAAAAGTTTTAGATCCTACTATGGGTTTCTTAAATTCTGGATATGGTACCTTGGCTAAGCATCCTCACACTCTCAAGTAATCTAGGTTAGGTGGATAACCCTTCCACAACTCGTAGGGAGCCTTATCTAGCCTTTTATGCGTAACTCTAATAAGTATAAAACATGTAGAAAGCACAACTTCTCCCCACATGTTATCGGATAATCCAAAACTTAATAACATAACATTCATCATTTCTTTTAAAGTTCTACTCTTACGTTCTGCTATGCCATTTAGTTGAGGTGAATACAGAGCAATTACTTCATGAATTATATCGTTTAATTTGTAGAATTCCTTAAAGAAAGTCTCACTATATTCACCTCCTCTATTAAATCTAATTCTTTTTATTTTTTTATCTAATTGATTTTCTACTTCAGCTTTGAATTTTACAAACATGCTACTAGCTTCATCCTTTGATTTTATAAGGTAAATTTTTGTTTATCTAGAGTAATCATCCACAAAAGATATATAATATTTTTTACTATCTCTACTCATATTGTTTCTAAAAACAGCTAAATCTGTGTGAATTAGTTGAAGTAATTCAATGCTACATGTCGTTATTAATTTAAAACGTTTTTTTCGCAAATTTTACTTCTACAAAAATTGGGCATCTATTATTTTCATGTGAATTAGAAACATTGATAAGATGCAAATTTTAAGTCTTTTAATCGATGCAACATTAACATCTCCTAATCTACCATGCCACACATCAAATGATTCAATCATATAAGCAAAACGAAAGGCATTTTCATTCAAATCAAACAGACCATCAGACAGATATCCCTTACCAACAAAGTCACTATTTTTTGTGATGACAACCTTGTCAGCTTCAAACACAATCCTAAGCTCCACTTTGTTCAACAGACAACCCGACACCAAATTCCTCTGCAAAGAAGGAACATAAAGTATATCAATAAGGGATTGAGTTTTTCCAAAAGTAAATTCCAAAAGTGAACTTCAATAAAATATTTCCTTTCCTAAAAATACCAGCAATTGATTAATTTCCCGGTTTGCGTAGAAGTACGTTGATGCACCAGTGTTCATGATCCAATCAGAATTATTCTTTACCAAATTTGCTTCCACAACCACTGCAACAATGATATCGTCCTTGACAATGTTGGGCTGTAGGACTGGTTTGGCAACAACAGATTTTTTATCTGGCCTTCCTATTCTTTGGGTGCATTGGTAGAATTTATGTCCAGGTTTCCCACAGGCATAACAGATCACTTTAGACTTCTCAATTTGTTTACCAACGCTCTTTAATTGACCTTTCTTCTATGATGTCTTTATTGTTTGTTTCCCTTTGTTTTTAAACCTGTCTTTCACATTGGAAAATTCAACATGGTTAGCATTAATCGAATTCATAGATAAAGAATTCATCTTATTTTTTTTGTTTGTTTTCCTCTTCGGTGTGCATATGACCGATGAGCTTTTACAACATTAGATCCTTCTTCTTATTCTTCAAGTGGTTATGGCAGTCACTCCAGGTGAGTGGAAACTTTTTAAGCAACACATTTTCTTGAAGAACCTCTCACATCTTCATGCCTTCAAAAAGTACATTGGCCACTAATTTTTGTATTCATGAATTTGATCCAACACTGGTTTATCGTCAGCCACTTGCCCACTATGTATTTCTTTTTGCCAACTTCGTCACCTCTACATCTGGATTCTAGGGTATTCCAAATCACTTTTGCGTATTTCTGGACAACAAACAAGACGAACAGTGAATTTGTTGTTGGGTTTTATGTTCTAAAAATCATGATTTGTAAACAATAAACTCATCCTATAAATCGATAAAGTTGTTTATTGAATATATGAATTGCTTATTTCGTTTCAGAAATAAATCCAATAAACTAAAATATTCATGACTATTACATGAGTACTTGAACTTTATGTGGAGACATAAGAGTAGATTAGGTTTGAGTAAATAGTCAAAATGATCTATAGTATACGAATAAGGTTGGGTGCCTTATTTAGGTAACAATATCGGATGCGGCCCACTTTGTAGTTGTTACACGGAGTTGTAAAGTGCTACAAACAAAGTGATCCTAATTCGTTCATGTGGTGACATGAAGAATGGGGGCATCTTGTGCAATGAATTTGCATCAGATCGGACCAAGAAATAAGTCATTCTTATTTATAACGTTGTTTACTGTTTAAGACTGACTGTTTCAAAATGATGATCTAGGTAATTTGATCTTAATCTTGAGATAACTATGTACTCTTATTTATTTGGGATTATCCTTAGATTTGCATGGGTGAGAGTTAACTCAATAGCATCGGCTCAATAAACCTCTCATTTTAGGGGTAAGGCTAGGTAGATAGCTGAGGACATAGGGTGCAAGATAGAATTCACTCCTTAGGGATAGTAGAGAGGTTGTTCCTTTAAGTGCTGATTCCGGGTCTTGAACAAGGGGCCCCACCCTCTTATTGGCCCGAGAGGGATTCTATTTGTTGATTGAATCACAAACAAATTGTTCATTAGAGGATCACTAGAACATAAGAAACAAGAGTTAATCTCGAGGGTAAAACAGTCATTTGACCCAGCCGTTATTACGAACAACCTGTGAAAGGTTAACTTACTAATTATGGTTATATCGAGTGCACACAATATATCTACAATGTGGGGAGTGCAACTATTGGGCTTTAGTGAAGTGATCCGGTAGTTAACGAATGGGGGTTAATTGATGTAAAGAGTTTAGCTAATTAATCTCGGATCGTTGGAGCTCATGGTCTGTAGGTCCATTAGGTCCCCTTACTAGCTAACAAACGGATTAGCCTTAAAATAGCTTGATAAGTTGATTTGAAATGTTCAAATTCGAGTTAAGGGAATTAGTAAGTATATGTGATATAATTACACGTTTAATTTTAGAATTAAACATAATTGGAGAATCAATTCATATATAAATATGCTTTAAATATTAATTTCATGAATAATAGAATTGGTGACAAATTAATTTAATATTTGATATTAAATTAATATAATTAATTAAATTGTTTAATTAACTATTATTTATTAATTTTATTAGAAAATTTGATTATTGAATTAATTTTTGTAAAATTAAATTTCAATTTTAATAGAATTAAAATTGAAAAAAAAAATTGATTTTAAAAATAAATTTTCAAAGTCAAAAGGGAAATTGAAAATTGAGAAAATTCCCAATGTGGGATCTTGCCACTTTCAAGTAAGAAGGAGTCACATTCTTATACATAATTCCATCACCAAATTCAATGAGTAGCTGGAATCACTTCAAGTGATTAGTATGCATGAGAATCATGTAATGAAACCACTATTGATTGAGTGGAAAAGGATATGCAATTGCTGAATTACTTAGTTTTTGAAAGTTGAAGAAGTTCTTCAACAAGCTGAAAAACTAGAAAACTCCTCCTCCAATTTTCTTAACTTCAAGCTTGTTTTGAGTCCCACAACTCATTCTAAGGCTCCTAAAGAATATTAGAGAAGCTCTAGTGGTGGTTCATAGCCTGAATTGGAGAAGATTGCAGTTGTATTTCATTGAAGAAGAGGATCTTCATAGGTATGTAATGAAACTCTCTTGATAACCCATGAACATGCTTATTTTGATGTCAAAATTGAGGAATTAGAATGCTTAATGATCATGTTTTCTTCTGCTGCATGTTTTTGTATTCCATCATTTGTCATGTGGTTAAGCAGGTGCCTGCGAATAGTTTTATTATCCTTCTAAAATTTTGCAGTGTCCACAGTGGAAACTGGATCAGTAGAAGCTTCTTTGGAGGTTGTTGGATTTGTGACGGCAGAAGCATCCTCAGAGGAATCAGCATCAGATTTGGATTTGGTAGGGCACTCCATGGTTAGAGCGTAATCTACCTCAAGTTGTTTGAAGAAGATTTGTTGCTTCAAGGACTAGCTATGGTTATTGACTCCATCGAGTGACTCCAATTAGGACAGATCTGGAATAACTTTCCCGAATTTGATCGACATTGAAAATTTTCTTTCAAATTGTTATTCATCGTCAGATCCAGAAGCTAATCATTACGCCGTAAAAACCGCTGCCTTGAAAGAAAATTTGGCACGACCATAGTACGAATCGTTCTTATCTTTTTAGATGTTTAAGATTTTGAGAAAAAAAATTAAATAAAAAGCCCTTAGGGAAAGGCCATTTACTCCCACTCTTTCCACTTTTGCAAGTTGCTAGAAGTAGTCTTCTATATATTTCCTCTACCCACTCTTTAATTCTCCAATGAGAGACAAGTGAAAAGTGCACGGCCACGTGCCTTTGTGGGCCTTGGGCCTATGGTGTATGTGGGTCATTCCCAACAAGTTTTATATATAGAATTTCATGAGAAATTGTGTAGGATGACCAAAACAGGATATCCAACTGAAACATATAACCGATTTTTTAATTTTATGACTTATGTTAAAATGGTTATGTGTAGGGACTCATCTCTCCATTTAATTTTCCAATCCTGACCCCACAAGGCTTCCATCAAGTAGTTATATTTGTCCATGATTTTAGCAAATCTACACGTGGAAGATCATTTATGTTTCTTCTTTTAATTTGCTTTCAATTTCAAGAACAGACTGTTCATCTTCCTTTTTTTGTTCAAAACCCTTTTTTTACTTGATTAAATGGAAAAACAACAAGAACCAACCTTCTTCTTCTCTCAGTCTGAAGTTATCAACTATTCAACTCAACTCTCAAATATTCTTTTTTTGTTTCTTCTCCGATAATAAGCTTCTTCTCTGAGCTTCTTCTAACGTGCTATAGCTCAAAAAATGGCTTTTTAATCATGAATTGGAACTTTTCGATTTAGAACGGTTTCTTAAATCGTCCGATATATGAAATTTGTGATTCAAATGCATGATTTGACTAATTTTTCATTAATTTCAATATCTATCATTGTGAATCCTCTGGTTTTTATAACATTGGTAATGAGTTCTAAAAGTTTTGTGATATGGAGGTGTTTCAAAGGACTGAATGTTCTACTAGAAGATTGGAAAGTGAAAGGTGAGTGGTGGGAGGGTTTTCGTTGGTTATAGAATTTGGAAGGTTGGAAATGAAAGATTGGGGGTATGGGAGGGTTTGTGTTGAATATGGAAGAATGGTGTATTGAAGCGTTGGAATATGGAAGGTTTGTTTGAGGAGATTTGTTGGTTTTTCCAGGCATTAAAATGTCACTATTGATTTGATTTCATGTTGATTTTATTGTTGTTTTAGGTTATGTACTATAATAACTAGATTATGGTTTATTTATCCAAGTCCACTATATCAACATTTGAATGTTGCATTTGTAGATCTTAATAATTTCCTTAAAAAATGGACCAAAGTTTTTTCCTTATCATCCTAGATTTTAGGAAGATTTCTAATTGTGTATTTTGAATACAAGATATTGGCATACCACAATAATTTTAGTAGTTAAAAGGTTTTTTTTAGTGGTTACAAAGTATAAGATTTAAATTGTCTTAGGTATTTTGTGTTGCTAAAAGGCTAATAAAAGTTTTAACTAATTTTAGTATAAAGTATTTTTCTAGCAAAATTATAAAGAAAAATTTAGCATTTTTCAGTATAAGATATATATGTGGCATGTTATGAATATGAAGTGAAGGAATGGAGAACATAAGACAAATACAAATACCCTTCTTATAAATATGAAAAATAGATAATTAATAAATCATAGAGCATTTGCTCATTAATAAAGAAGTTGGGTGAGTGGGTGGATGTATGGCATATGGAGAATCTCAAATTAGATTTTATTCTTCACATATTTTTGCATCCTAAGTTAGATATATACTTTTTTTTGACATAATTTTTAAAACTTTTACGGTAATCATGATTTTTATGTTAAGTGATATATTTGTTAAGTTGTTGTTAATAACCATTTTTTTTTCTTGTTTTTAGGAGTTGTTTTTTCATACTTGGTTCACTAAAATAAATAAGCAACATTCCTTAATTTGAGGGACTTGTTTGTTTTTATTTGGATTTTAAATTTGCTAGTATTTTAGTTAGATATTTTGTTAGGGCAATTTTTTTTTATAATTGGTAAATTGTATTAAAAGTTCTAAAAAAAAATCGTTTTCCCATTTATTCAAATAAAAAGTTTGGCGGCCATTTTTGAAAAAGTTCATTAGGTTTTGGCCATTCGAAATTCATATATGTTTTGTATATTTTATTTAGTTATTTATTTTTAAATGTACTTTAGTACTACCTTAAAATTTGTTGGCATGTATATTCATCTTTTTCTAGTGAAAAACAAATGAAACAACTTTCTTAGCCTTTGACCTCTCAATATTGCCTCGAACTAAATAAAATGTTTTATCTTCAAAATGTTTGACACCAAATTTTTATTTCCTTTGTAGAAAAAAAAAATATATATTATCCTTTTAGACTGGTCAAAGTTATAAAAAATTTGGGAAACTTTTGAGAACGCCATATTAAGAGTTTCCTACGCATCTTTTTTAAAATATAAAACAATGTCCAAGTTGTGAATTTTTAAAAACCCATTGGTCAATATTAGTGTAATAAATATTTTCTCTTTTAAAGAATTTTTCTATAATATGTTAGTCCATGGTATTTCTCTTTATACCTTTAACATGGAAGGGAGAATTAAATTTTATATAGTATTAGACACACTAGATAAATTTATATTACCATATACGTTATCATATATATATAACAAAGAATGTCATATCCAGTCTTTCAAATATTGATATATATTATTAATTTTAGACATTATATTTAAATAAGATGTTGACATAGTTCCACATCTTTGAAATAAGTATGATTTAATTATATAATAAAAGAAATTTGTCTCGCTGAAAACAAATTCAATATGCAAGAAGCCCTATTGTTATTAGGAAAATTATAGTGGGTAAAAAAAAAACCTTGAATGGCAAGCATCTCTTTCATCTTTTTAAAATTGCACATGTGGCAAAAAGATAACTTTTAATTTTTGTTTATTATGCATGCCAATTTGTCTTTTTTAATAACCAAGGTTTTATTCCTATTTTTCCTCTCCATTTCAACTTTTGTTAGCAACAAATATTGATATACATCATTTTAAGTGTATCAGTTCATTGATGTTCTTAAATAACAAATTTTTAAATCGTATTTATTTTCAATTTTTTAATCTTATTTCTTTTCTCTTGATCACCATTTTTCTTCTATATATATATTTTTACAATTTTATCTCCATGCCAATTTCTTTTTTCATCTTCACTATATATTGTATTTTATTTTTGTTGGACAATTTTTTCATTTTTCATTTGTTTGTTCATCTATGGAAGATATTTGTGTTTCATTTTAATATTTTTTGTTCGATTTAGTATTTTTTTCACTAATTTAGGTTTTGACGAATCAATTTGTTTTTTTAGTTTAAATCAAGGTATATCATATTTATAATTGATATGCCAAATTTACTTTTAATTCAAATCAAGTTTTTATATTTATGTTTGCTTTAAAGGAAAAATAAAGGAAGAAAGGTTGAGCTAATAAGCCTAGTGAATGGCAGTTTAATTAAAAGCATAAAATCTATGAAACAGTGATTGAAAACCCTAAATAATCGAGATAGAATACGTGCAATTTTATAGCAACATAATTTTCATAAATAAACTGTAAGGAAATAAACATGAGCAATTGTTGTTGAAAACGTAAACACGAATAACAAAACTTCCCACTAAAATTAGTACCTAAACATGGTCATGTTATATATAGAAGAACTTGATGTATATAGGAGAGAAACATGGTCATACTATACACGAGCAAGCTCAAGATGCATAGTAGAGTAAACGTGGTCTATAATGATGATTTTCATAAAATTTCGTAATAGTTATTGTTAAACAATAAATAAATTTATAAAATAAACCAGTCACCGAACTTTTGGGTAAAATTTGGACCGTAAGAGGCGCTCTGATCTCAATTTATGGAAGATTTAATTCATTCCTTGACATGTGAGTTACCCATCAAAGTTTTATCTTCAATTTCATTATTAATACCGTTATTATTGTTTGCTTATATAAACAAAACCTTCATCTCTTAAATCCCACGTGTAACCCTCTATCCCTACCACCCAACAACAGTCCACCAACATGGCTTATTGATTTTTTTTCTTTACCTAAAAAGAAGATTGAAATGACCAATTTATCCTTGAAATAAACCAATACACGTGCCACTAAAAACACACACTTCAAAATTTTGGTCATGCACCTTTTTATTTTAATTTACATTTTTCTTTTTTTTAAAGACATTCCATCATCATCATCTAAATTAATTTTAAATAGGTTCTTACATCAGCAGTATATCTAACACCAATCAGCATTCTAAATATATCTAAAGTATGATATTTTAATTATTTTGAAGCATATTACGTGTTTCATTTTATAAACTTGATATTCTAAGTACATCAATCGTAAATCATATATAAGATATGAGTGTATCAAACATTAATTAGTAAATATTTGAAATAAGACACGAGTGTATTAGTAATATATCTAAAATAAATCAATATTCCAAATATATCAGTAGTATATCAATAAGCTAATATACTTTATCATTCCTTAATGAAGTATATAAAATATATACACTTTGGAAAGCAGCGTGTTTTCACTTTCTGTGAATGCCTCGTGCTTTGGGGGTTTAAGGACATTTTATACTTTGTAAACTTTTGTTTGGACTGAGATGAAGTGTTTTTGCTATATTTAAAAAAGTGAAAAGGCATAGCTCTATACCAGCAATATCCTATTTTATTATGGTCAAATCTGTAAGTGCCCCTCATTATTATAACAAGTTGAAAGTTAGAAGGATCTAATGATCTTTAAAGGACATGACTAATATATTAACTAGTTGAACTATGATTAGTAATTGCTCTTTCCCCTCAATAATATATATCTATATTTAGGCATTTAATTATCATATAGTATATCCAAATTAATCATGGTTTATCAAGTTATTTTCAAATTGGGCTAAAACAAAATTTAAATTGTTATTTAATTGACATTTAATATCATGAAACCTACATGTAATCAAATAAGTAAACTTGAAAATCTTTTTATTCAAATGGAACCATTGCAGTCTATTTCTAGGGGCAGTTGGTATAATTCCCATCTTTTCCATTCTCTTTGAAATTAGCAATTCAAATTCAAGGCCCACAAAAATGTTCTCTATTCAAATACAATTTGCTTTCTTGGAATAATGCTGCTCTGTTAAATGTTTATTCAAAATATTGACTTTTAATACATGGATTAACTATATAAACATCATTCTTCTTCCTTCTTTCTCATAACTCACAATTAATCACTTTCTTCCCAAAATGGCTTTGTTTCTTAGTTTGCTCTTCTTCCTTTTGATATCTTATTCTACCGCTTGTGATCGTTGCGTTCATCGATCCAAAGCTACTCACTATCATTATGACGTGCCTGTTTCATGTGAGAATTTAGTCCGGTTTGTTAAAATTTCGTTCTTAGTTTTTTTGTTTGAAATATATGCTCATTTTCTTTCAATCCAAACGGTAGCTTGAAAAAAAAAACAATTTTAACCATGACGAGAACTTGGTTAATATCGTTTTTGTTGGGTGTACACATATATATACAGATGGATCAACATGTGGATATGGAAAGTTAGAGTATGAAATTTCCAAGGGATACTTTGCAGCTGTGGTGCCTTCTCTTTATAAAGAAGGAGCTACTTGTGGTGCTTGCTATCAAGTAATTAATATATATATATATTTTTTCCTTTAGAAAAGAGTGTTTTTTTTTTTTTTTTTTACTTTTTTTTATCCTCTTCAAAAGTTAATGATAAATGCAATGGCTTTGTAGGTAAGATGTAAGAACAAGACATTATGCAATTCAGTAGGGAGTAAAGTAGTTGTGACAGATATACATTATAATAATGGAACTGATTTTGTCCTAAGTAGAAAAGCTTTCTCTACCATGTCTTTAAGGGGCAAAACTCAACAACTTTTGGATATTGATAGCATCAATGTGGAATACAAGAGGTATATTATACTTTTCCTATTTCATATATATGAAACTAGCTAAAACCAATTCATTTAGACTCCGTTCAGTAACTATTTCATTTTTTGTTTTTGGTTTTGAAAATTAAATCTAATTCCTTGTTTTTTTTTTTTTTTTTTACAATGATTTTCATCTTTCTTAAGTATGGTTGTTGAAATCTTCGCTAAATTCCAATAACAAAATCAAGTTTTTTTAAAAATTATCTTTTTTAGTTTTCAAATTTTGGTTTGGTTTTTTAAACGATTGGTAAAAAGTCGATAACAAAAAAAGAAATCTGAAGTTGGAAATAGTGTCTATAAATTTAAACAAAAAACCAAAAGCGAAATGGTTATGAAATAGATTCTTAGGTTTAACTTTTGAAAACAATATTTAGTAGAAAGAGGATTACAAAACATAGCTTTTTGGAAAGAAAAAAAAAAAAAAAAAAAAAAAAAAAAAAACCTCCCACACTATTATTGCAAGAGTAGACAGAAAGATATGAGAAATTAAAATTAAAAAAAAAAATTAGAAATACAAGAATTTACTTGTCCAAAACCTAAATAACTTGATCAGAGAAAAACCACATCCCATTAGAAAGAAATTCAATAAGTGGAAAAATTTTATAGTCCTACAAAACTCTATCCTCAATCCGACCAATGCTCTTCGATCCCAAAGCTTTTGTATCACTTATACATTTTTCAAATAGAGAATAGAAAGAATGCATATAACTTTTGTTATCACACCCAAGCATATAGTGTCTATAACTTGAAATGATTAACTAACCAAACTTTAATTTTATGGGAATCTTATGTTACAGGATACCTTGTGAATACAAAAACAAAAACTTGTTGGTGGAAATTGTAGAATGGAGCCACAAACCAGAAGTTTTGGCAATAAAATTGCTATACCAAGGTGGCCAAACTGACATACTAGCCGTGAATATAGCTCAGGTAAGTTAAAATTCATATAAAATGTTTGATATATATATATATATATATAGTTGAAGTGATGAGATCATGAATTTACATATAAAATAAAACCAATATTAAGCAATGTTTTACAGGTTGAGTTACATAAATGGAGTCCCATGATAAGGAACTTTGGTGCTATTTGGTATATACCAAATGTAATGGAAGGAGCATTAAAGTTAAAAATGATGGTAACTTCTGGATATAATAAGAAATGGATTTCAACAAAGTATGCACTTCCTGCTGATTGGAATAGTGGAAACATCTATGATACTGGAATTCAAATCAAGGATATTATTATGGAAAATTGCCCACCTCAAAATTGTGGTCTCAAGCCATAGAAATGAAGGGAAAGTTGATAAATTTATGAGTTGGGTGATTTTTTTTTTTTTTTTTTTTTTTAAATTTTATAAGCATAGTTCAAAAAATTTAGATATCTAACCTCTTGATGAAGGACAAATAAAATGGGGTTATGTGTATTCTTTTATTTGTGTATGAAATGTTCAAAGAATTGAATAGAATTCTATTACTATATTAATATTAATATTAAAATGTGAAAGAAAACAAAGGACATGTATACTCATTAAATCTCTATGTTTTTACGTATCAAATTGATAAAATCTTGTTATCTAACAACTTAGTTTCGAAAACAAACTCGAAAATCTTCCTAAATCTACATTGATCACATAAAATAATAAAAGAAGTATTCAAATGTAAATACAAGATAATTAGAGGAAAAATTCACCTACAATTTAAAATATCCTAATGCATGCAACTAGAAAACAAAAATTAGTTTATTACCGTTTCTATCCCAAAAAATAATAATAATAATAATTTGAAAATTAAAGTAAATATCTTATACTAAAACAAGCTAAAATTTTCAATTAGGCTATGCTCCACAAATACTTTACACTAGAAAAAACTAAATTTTTATGAGTGTTTTCCATATAAATATAAATATATTGTTTTTGTCAAACTTAGTAATATTTTATACTAAAAAGAACTATACCTATCAAATAACTTGAAACAACTAAACTAACAATTAATCATTTTAATCATATAAGTATCTTGTATTAAAAAAGATAATTAAAGTTGTTGACCATTCTAAGCCACATAAATATATAACTCAAATAAAAATATCGAATTTGTTAAGATTGATCTTATTTAAATACGATATATTAAAAAAAGCTAAAATCTTCATCTGACGAAGTCTTCTAAACCCGAATCAGTCCTAAATGGATGATGATCATGATTGGAGGGAGGTGATTCGAACATGGAGGAGAGAAAAGGGGTTCTTTGTTTGTTGAAGATTGAGCAAATGGGAAATTAATTATCACTTAAATAAATATTAAGACGGTTTTTAAATATAGAAAAATAAATAAAAATATTTATAAATTGGCTATTCTAAAATTTTGTTATATCTTTTAAATATTTTAAACAGTTTACCATTTAAAATAATTTTCTTAAATTCTAATAATAAATATTGAAGATCTAAAAATATAATATGAAACTAAAATATATAAATTAAAAATTTTAGGAAGGAGAAAATATGAGATATCCAATATTTTTAATTTATTTTAAAATCATCTCTAACAATTAAAAAGTAAATCCCAACAAAATCTCTCCTAATAAGTTAGAAAAAACGTTAGATATGGGGAGCCAAAATCATACCATTCAAAAAATGAACATTTTTAGGTTTCCCGTCTTGGAATCCTAG